>NC_037676.1:42882175-42940958 GCF_003255815.1 Theropithecus gelada | reverse complement strand
AGGATATTTCCTTTTTCATCATAGGCCTCAATGAGCTCCCAAATATCCTCTTGTAGATTAAACAAAAACAGTAATATCAAAAAGCTCAATGAAAAGAACTGTGTAATTTTCTGAGATGAATTCACATATCATAAAGCACTTTCTCAGAAAGCTTCTTTCTAACTTTTATCTGAGGATATTTCCTTTTTCACTATAGACCTGAATGCCCTCCCAAATATCTCATTGCAGATTCAATGAAAACAATTTTAGCAAACTGCTCCATGTAAAGAAAGGTGTAGCACTGTGAGATGAATTCACACATCACAATGTCCTTTCTCAGAAGGCTTCTTTCTACTTTTTTCTGAGGATCTTTCCTTTGTCACCATCGTCATCAATGTGATCCAAAATATCCCTTCTCAGATTACACAAAAACAGTGCTACCAAACTGCTCCATTAAAAGAATCGTGTCACTCTGTGAGATGAAGTCACAAATCACAAAGAAGTTTCTCAGAAAGCTTCTTTCTAGTTTTTATCAGAGGATACTTCCTTTGTCACCATAAACTTCAATGCACTCTAAAATATCACATTTCAGATTCCAAGAAAACAGTGTTAGTAAACTATTCAATGAAAAGAGCAGTGTAACTCTGTGAGATGAATTCACACATTACAAAGCAGTTACTCAGAAAGCTTCTTTTGTTTTTTATCTGGAGGTATTTCCTTTGTTATCATAGGCTTCAATGCACTCCCAAATATCCTATTGCAGATTCCACTAGTACAGTGTTATCAATCTGCTCAATGAAAACAATGGTGTAAAATTAGAAAGAAGTTCCTCAGAAGGCATCTGTCTAGTTTTTATCTGAGGATATTTACTTTTTCACCATAGGCCTCAATGTGCTCCCAAATATCCCTTTACAGATTTCACGAAAACAGTGTTAGCAAACTGCTCAGTGAAAAGAAAGGTGTAACTCTGTGAGATGAATTCACATATGACAAAGAAGTTTCTCAGAAAGCTTATTTCTAGTTTTTAGCTGAGGATATTTCCTTTGTCACCATAGGCTTCAATGCAATACATAATATCCCTTCTCGATTCCCCAAAAACAGTGCTACCAAACTGCTCAATGAAAGGAATCATGTAACTCTGTGGGATGAATTCAGAAATCACAAAGCAGTTTCTCAGAAAGCTTCTTTCTAATTTTTCATGTAGGATATTCCCTTTTTTTCCATAAGCTTAAATGAGCTCTGAAATATCCTATTGCAGATTACAAGAAAACAGTGTTAGTAAGCTACTCAATTAAAAGAACAGTGTAACTCTGTGAGATGAATTCACGCCTCACAAAGCAGTTTCTAAGAAAGCTTCTTTTTGGTTTTTACCTGAGGATATTTTCTCTGTCACCATAGGCTTCAATGTCCTCCCAAATATCCTATTGCAGATTCCATGAAAGTAGTGTTAGAAAACTGCTCCATGAAAAGAATGGTGTAACTCTGTGAAATGAATTCACACACCACAAAGCAGTTTCTGAGAAAGCTTCTTTCTAGTTTTTATCTGCAGATATTTTCATCTTCATTTTCGGCCTTTATGCACTCCCAAATATCCCTTTGTAGATTCCATGAAAACTGTTAGCAATCTATTCCATTAAAAGAAAGGTGTAACTCTGTGAGATAAATTCACACATCTCAAAACATTTTCTCAGAAAGCTTCTTTCTAGTTTATCTGAGGATATTTCTCTTTTCACTATAGACGTCAATGTGCTCCCAAATATCCCTTTGCAGATTCCACAATAACAGTGTTAGCAAACTACTCCATGAAAACAAATTTGTAACTCTGTGAGATGAATTCACACATCACAAAGAAGTTTCTCAGAAATCTTCAATCTATTGTTTTTATCTGAGGATATTTCCTTTGTCACCATAGGATTCTCTGCAATCCAAAATATCCTTTCTCGGATTCCCCAAAAACAGTGCTACCCGACTGATCCATGAAAAGAATCGTGTCACACTGTGAGAAAAATTAACACATCTCGAAGTGGTTTCTCCGAAAACTTCTTTCTAGTTTTTATAGGAGGATGTTACCTTTGTCACCACAGACTTCAATGTGATCCAAAATATTGCTTCTCAGACTCCCGCAAAACATTGTTCCCAAACTGCTCCATGAAGAGTGTCATGTAACTCTGTGAGACGAATTAACACATTACAAAACAGTTTCTCAGAGAGCTTCATTCTAGCTTTTAGCTGAGGATATTTCTTTTTTCACTACGGACGACCATGCATTCCCAAATATCCCTTTGCAGATTCCACGAAAAGAGTGTTAGCAAATTGCTCCATTAACAGAATGGTGAAACTCTGTGAGATGAATTCACACATCACAGAGTTGTTTCTCAGAGTGCTTCTTTCTAGTTTTTATCTGAGGATATTTCCTTTTTCATCATATTTTTCAATGCACTCTGGAAAATCCTATAACACATTTCACGAAAAAATTGTTAGCAAGTTCTCAATGAAAAGAACGGCGTAACCCTATGAGGTGAATTCACAAATCACAAAGAAGTTTCCAGAATGATTCTTTCAAGATTTTATCTGAGGATACTTCCGTTGTCACCATAGGCTTCAATTCAATCCAAATTATCCCTTATCAGATTTCCCAATAACACTGTTACCAAAATTCTGCATGAAAAGAATCATGTAACTCTGAGAGATGAATATACAAATCACAAACATGTTTCTCAGAAAACATCTTTTTAATTTTTATCTGAGGATATTTCCTTTTTCACCATATTCTTCAATACGTTCCCGAATATCCCATTGCAGATAAAACTTAAAAATTGTTAACAAACTTCTCAATGAAAAGAATGGTAAAACTCTGTGAGATGAATTCATACATCACAAAACACTTTCACAGAAATCTGCTTCTTGGTTGTTATCTGAGGATATTTCCTTTATCACTAGAGGCTTCAATGCACTCACAAATAACTCCTCTCAGGTACCACAAAAAGAGTGATGCTGAATTGTTCCATCAGAAAAAAAGTTTAAACTCTATGAGATGAATACTCACATCACAAAACCGTTTTTTGAAAAGTCTCTCACCAGATTTTACCTGAAGGTATTTTCTTTTTAACCCTAAGTCTCTACGAGCTCCCAAATATAACTTTGCAGATTCCATAAAAACAGGGCTACCACACTGCTGAAAGAAAACAAAGGTGTAACTCTGTGTGATGAATTCACCCATTAGAAAGAAATTTCTCAGAAAGCTTCTTTCTAGTTTTTATCTCAGGATATTTCCTTTTTCACCATCAGCTTCCATGCTTTCCCAAATATCCCTTTGCAGATTCCACGAAAACAGTGTTAGCAAACTGCTCCATGAATAGAAAGGTGTAAATCTGCGAGATGAAACCACACATCACAAAGCAGTTTCTCAGAAAGCTTTTGTCTAGTTTTTGTCTGAGTTTTTCCTTTGTCACTATAGGCTTCAATGTGATCCAAAATATCTCTTCTCAGATTCCTCAAAAACATTACTACCAAACTTCCCCATGAATAGAATCATGTAACTCTGTGAGATGAATTCACACATCACAAAGCAGTTTCTCAGAAAGCTTCTTCCTAGTTTTTGTCGGAGGATATTTCCTTTGTCATCATAAGCTTCAATGTGCTCCCAAATATCCCAGTGCAGATTCCAACAAAACAGTGTTAACAAACTGCTGAATGAGAAGAACAGTGTAACTCTGTGAGATGAATTCACATATTACAAAGCAGCTTCTCAGAGAGCTTCTTTTTGGTTTTTATTTGAGGATATTTTCTTTTTCACTACAGGCCTGCATGCACGCCGAAATATCCCTTTGTAGATTCCGAGGAAAACGTGTTAGCAAACTGCACCATGAATTGAAAGGTGTAAATCTCTGAGACGAGTTCACACATCAAAAAGCAGTTTCTCAGAAAGTTTCTTTTTGGTTTTTGTCTGAGGATATTTCCTTTGTCACCATAGGCTTCAATGCACTCCCAAATATCCTATTGCAGATTACCCAAAAACAGTGCTACCAAACAGATACATGATAAGAATCCTGTAACTCTGTGAGATCAATTAACACATCAGAAAGCGGTTTCTCAGAAATCTTCTTTCTTGTTTTTATATGAGGATAATTCCTTTGTCACCATAAGGTTCAATGCGCTCCAAAATATCCCATTGAAGTCTCCAGGAAAACAGTGTTAGCGAACTGCTCAATGAAAAGAACAGTGTAAATCTGTAAGATGAATTCACACATTGAAAAGGAATTTCTCAGAAAGCTTGTTTCTCATTTTTTTCTCAGGATATATTCTTTTTCACCATAGGCCACAATGTGCTAGCAAATATCCTATTGCAGATTAAATGATAACAGTGTTATCAAACTGCTCAATGACAAGAACAGTGTAATTCTCTGAGATGAATTCATACATCACAAAGCAATTTCTCAGAAAGCTTCTTTCTAGTTTTTATCTGAAGATATTTCCTTTTCCACTATAGGCCTCAATGCACTCACAAATATCCCATTGCAGATTCAACAGAAATAACTTTAGCAAACTGCTCCATGTAAAGAAAGGAGTATTGCTGTGAGATGAATTCACACATCACAATGTCCTTTCTCAGAAAGCCTCTTTCTACTTTTTTTCTGAGGATATTTCCCTGGACACCATAGTCTTCAATGTGATCCAAAGTATACCTTCTCAGATTCGCCAAAAACAATGTTACCAAACTGCTCCATGAAAAGAATCATGTAACTCTGTGAGATGAATTAACACATTACAAAGTAGTTTCTCAGAAAGCTTCCTTCTAGTTTTTATCCGAGTATATATATTTTTCCACTCTAAACCTCAATGCGCTCCCAAATATCCCTTTAAAGATTCCATGAAAACAGTATTAGCAAACTGCTCCATGAAAATAAAGGTGCAACCCTGTGAGATGAATTCACACATCACAAAGCGGTCTCTCAGAAAGCTTCTTTCTAGTTCATACGTGAGGGTATTTCCTTTGTCACCATAAGCTTCAAAGCACTCCCAAATATACCTTTGCAGATTCCACAAAAACAGTGATAGCAAATTGCTCAATGAAAAGAACGGTGTAACTCTGTGAGACAAATTTACACATCAGAAAGCAGTTTCTCAGCAAGTTTCTTTCTAGTTTTTATCTGATTATATTTCCTTTGTCACCATATACTTCAATGCAATCCAAAGTATCCCTTCTCAGATTTCCCCAAAACAGTGCTACCAAGCTAATCCATGAAAGGAATCGTGTAACACTGTGAGTTGAATTCATATATCACAAAGCAGTTTCTCAGAAAGCTTCTTTCTAGTTTTTATCTAAGGATATTTCCTATTTCACCATAGGCCTCAAGTTGCTAACAAATATCGCTATGCAGATTCCATGAAATCAATGTTAGTAAAGTGCTCCAAGAAAAGAAGGGTGTAACTCCATCAGAGGACTTCCCAAATTGCAAAGCAGTTTCTAAGAAAGCTTCTTTCTAGTTTTTGTCTGAGAATATTTCCTTTGTCACCATAAGCTTCAATGTGCTCTGAAATATCCCATTGCAGATTTCAAGAAAACAGTGTTAGCAAACTGCTCAATGAAGAGAACAGTGTAACTCTTTGAGATGAATTCACACATCAGAAAGCAGTTTCTCAGAAAGTTTCTTTTTGTTTTTATCTGAGGATATATCATTTTTCACTGGAGGCTTCAATTCAGTCTAAACTATCCTACTGCAGATTCCACGAAAACAGTGTTATGAAACTGCTCCATGAAAAGAAAGATGGAATTCTGTGAGATGAATTCATACATCACAAAGAACTTTCCCAGAAAGCTTCTTTCTAGTTTTTATCTGAGGGTATTTCCTTTGTCACCATAGGCTTCAATGTGATCCAAAATATATCTTCTCAGATTCCCCAAAAACAATGATACCGAAATAGTCCATGAAATGAATTGTGTGTCTCTGTGTGATGAATTAACACATCATAAAATGGTTTCTCAGAAAGCTTCTTTCTCATTTTTATCTGAGAATATTACTTTTTCACTATAATCCTCAATGCGCTCACAAATACCCCTTAGCAGATTCCACAAAAAGAGTGTTAGCAAACTGCTTCATGAAAAGAAAGGTGTAACTCTTTGAGATGAATTCACACATCACAAAGAACTTTCTCAGAAAGCTTCTTTCTAGTTTTATCTGAGGATAATTCCTTTGTCACCATAGGCTTCAATGAGATCCAAATTATTCGTTCACTGATTTCCTGAAAACACTGCTAACAAACTGATCCATGAAAAGAATCGTTTATCTCTGTGAGATGATTTAACATATCATAAAACAGTTTCTCAGAAAGCTTCTTTCTAGTTTTTATGTGAGGTTGTTTCTTTTGTCACCTTAAGCTTCAATGCACTACGAAGTATCCCTTTGCAAATTCAACAAAAACAGTGTTAGCAAACTGCTTACTGAAAAGAATGGTGTAACAATGTGAGATGAATTCACACATCACTAAGCAGGTTCTCAGGAAGCTTCCTTCTAGTATGTATCCGAGTGTATTTCCTTTTTCACCAAAGGCATCAAAGCACTCCCAAATATGCCTTTGCAGATTCCATGAAAACAGTGTTAGCAAAGTTCCCCATAAAAATAAAGGTGTAACCTTGTGAGATGAATGCACACATCCCAAGGAGCTTTCTCAGATAGCTTCTTTCTAGTTTTTTTCTGAGGAAATGTCCTTAGTCACCAACGGCTTCAATGTGATCCAAAATATCCCTTATCAGATCCCCAATAGCAGTGCTACAAATCTGATCCATTAAAACAATCGTGTAACACTGTGAGATGAATTAACACATCACAAACGGTTTCTCAGAAAGCTTCTTTCTAGTTTTTATATGAGAATATTTCTTTTGTGACTACAAGCTTCAATGTGCTCTGAAATATCCCATTGCAGATTCCAAGAAAACAGTGTTATCAAGCAGCACAATGAAAAGAACTCTGTAATTCTGTGAGTTGAATTCACACACACAAAGCAGTTTCTTAGAAAACTTCTTTCTAGTTTTTACCTGAGGATATTTCTTTTATCAACATAGGCCTCAATGCCCTCCCAAATATCCTTTTGCAGATTCCAGGAAAACAGTGCTAGCATACTTCTGCAGGAAAAGTAAGGTGTAACTCTGTGAAATGAATTCAAACATCACAAATAAGTTTCGCCAAAAGCTTCTTTGTTGTTTTTATCTGGGGATATTTCCTTTTTCATCAGAGGCCTCAATGTGCTCCCAAATATCTCTTTGCAGATTACACAAAAACAGTGTCAGCAATCTGATCCATGAAAAGAAAGGTGTAACACTGTCAGTTAAATTCACACGTCACAAAGAGCTTTCTCAGAAAGCTTCTTTCCAGTTTTTGTATGATTATATTCCCTTTGTCACCACAGGCATCAATGCAATCCAAAATATCCTTCTCAGATTCCTCAAAAACATTGCTACCAAACTGATCCATGAAAAGAATCGTGTAACTCTGTGAGATGAATTAACACATCACAAAGCGATTTCTCAGAAACCTTCTTTCTTGTTTTTATATGAGAATATTTCCTTTGTCACCATAAGCTACAATGCTCTCTGAAATATACCATTGCAGAATCCAAGAAAACAGTGTTAGCAAACAGCTCAATTAATAGAACAGTGTAACTCTGTAAGGTTAATTCACAAATTACAACGCAGTTTCTCAGAAAGCTTCTTTCTAGTTTTTATCTGAGGATGTTACCTTTATCACCATTGTCCTCAAAGCACTCCCCAAAATCCCTTTGCAGATTCCACGAGAACACTGTTAGAACACTTCTCCATGAAAAGAATCGTGTAACTCTGTGAGATGAATTGACATATCAAAAAGAACTTTCTCAGAAACCTTCTTTCTAGTTTTTGTATGAAGATATTTCCATTGTCACCATAGGCTTCAATTAAGTCCAAAATATCCCTTCTCAGATTCCCCAAAAACACTGCTACCAAACAGATCCATGAAAAGAATCATGTAACTCTGTGAGATGAATTGACACATCATAAAGATCTTTCTCAATAACTTTCTTCCTAGTTTTTATCTGAGGATATTTCCTTTGTCACCATAGGCTTCAATTAGATCCAAAATAACCCTTCTCAGATTCCCCATAAACAGTGCTACCAAACTGCTCCATGAAAAGATTCTTGTAACCCTGTGAGATGAATTCACAAATCACAAAGCAGTTTCTCAGAAAGCTTCATTCTTGTTTTTATATGAGTGTATTTCCTTTGTCACCATAAACTTCAATGAGCTCTGAAACATCCCATTGCCTATTCCAAGAAAAGGTGTTAGCAAACTGCACAATGAAAAGAGCAGTGAAACACTGTGAGATGAATTCACACATCACAATGCAGTTTTTCAGAAAGCATCTTTTCAGTATTTATCCGAGGATATTTCCTTTTTCACCATAGGCTTCAATCCCCTCCCAAATATCCCTTGCAGATTAAAAGAAAAGAGTGCTATTCAAATGCTCCATGAAAAGAAAGGTGTAACTGTGTGAAATGAATTCACACATCAAAAAGAACTTTCTCAGAAAGCTTCTTTCTAGTTTCTATCTGAGGATATTTCCTTTCTCACGATAGTATTCAATGCGATCCAAAATATCCATTCTCAGATTCCCCAAAAACAGTGCAACCAATCTGCTACATGAAAAGAATCGTTTAACTCTTTGAGAAGAATTCACAAACCACAAAGCAGTTTCTCAGAAAGCTTCTTTCTAGTTTTTGTCTGAGGATATTTCCTTTTTCAACATTTGCCTCAATGCAATTGTGAATATCCCTTTCCAGATTCTATGCAAAAAGTGTTAGAAAAATGTTCCATGAAAAGAAAGGTGTAAATATGTGAGATGAATTCACACATCACAAAGCAGTTTCTTAGAAAGCATCTTTTTGGTTTTTGTCTGAGAATATTTCCTTTGTCACCATAGGCTTCAATGCACTCTCAAATATCCCTTCTCACAAACCACAAAAACAGTGATGACAAAGTCCTCCATCAACAGAGACGTTTAGCTCTTTGAGATGAATGCACACATCACAAAGGAGTTTCTCTGAAAGCTTCTCTCCAGTTTCTACCGGGAGAATTTTCTTTTTTCACCTTATGCCTCTATGTGCTCTCTAATATCTCTTTGCAGATTCCACAAAAACAGTGCTACCAAACTGCTCAAAGAAAACAAAGTTGTAACTCTGTGTGATGAATTCCTCCATCACAAAGAAATTTCTCAGAAAGCTTCTTTCTAGTTTGAATCTCAGGATATTATCATTTCCACTATTGGCTTCCATGCACTCCCAAATATCCCTTCTCAGACACCACAAAACAGTTATGCCAAACTGCTCTCCCAACAGAAAGATTTACCTCTATGAGATAAATGCACACTTCACAAAGGGGTTATCAGAAACTTTCTGTTCAGTGTTTACCTGAAGATATTTCGTTTTTCAACCTTGGCCTCTATCTGCTCCCGAATATCCCTTTGCATATTCCACAAAAACAGTGTTACCAAACTGTTCAATGAAAAGATTTTACACTGAGATGAATTCACCCATTATAAAACAGTCTCTCAGAAAGTTTCTTTCTAGTTTTTATATGAGGGTATTTCCTTTTTTGCCATAGGTTTCTCTGAGCTCTGAATTTCCCTTTGTTGATTCCAGAAAAACAGGGTGACCAAACTGCTCAATGAAAAGAATAGTTTACCTCTGGGAGATGAATTCACTCATCACAAAGAAATATCTCAGAAAGTCCCTTTCTGGTTTTATCTATGCATATTTACTTTTCCACCATCAGCCTCAATTCACGAGCAAATATCCCTTCTCAGACACCACAAAAATGATAACAACCTGCTGAATCAACAAAATGGTTTATCTCTATGAGGTGAATACACACATCACAAAACAGTTTCTCAGAAAACTACTCTCCAGTTTTTATCTGAAGATATTTCCTTTTCCACCATAGGCCTCTATGAGCTCCAACAAATCTCTGTGCAGATCCCCAAAAACAGTGCTACCAAACTGCTCAATGAAAGGAAAGGTGTAACTCTGTGAGATGAATTGACCCATCACAACGAGTTTTTCACAAAGCTTCTTTCTAGTTTTTGTCTGAGGATATTTCCTTTTTCACCATAGACCTCAATGCATTTGTGAATATCCCTTTGCAGATTCCACAAAAACAGTGTTAAAAAAAACTGATCCTTGAAAAGAAAGGTGTAAATCTGTGAGATGAATTAACACATCACAAAGCAGTTTCTCAGAAAGCTTCTTTTGGTTTTCGTCTGAGGATATTTCCTTTGTCACCATAGGCTTCAATGTGCTCCCAAATATCCTATTTCAGATTCCGCAAAAACAGTGTTATCAAACTGCTCAATGAAAATAACAGTTTATCTCTGTGAGATGAATTTACCCATCTGAATGTAGTTTCTCAGAAAACTTCTTTCCAATTTTTATCTGAGAATATTTCCTTTTACACAGTAGGCCCCAAAGTGCTCCCATACATCACTTTTCAGATTCCACAAAACCAGTGTTTGCAAACTGCTCCATGAAAAGAAAGGTGTAACTCTGTGAGATGAATTCACACATCACAAAGAACTTCCTTAAAAAGCTTCTTTCTTGTTTTTGTCGGAAGATATTTCCTTTGTCACTGTAGGCTTCAATGCAATCCAAAATATCCCTTCTGAGATTCCCTAAAAACAGTGCTACAAAACTGCTCCATGAGAAGGATGGTGTAAATCTGTGAGATGAATTCACAAATCACAAAGCAGTTTCTCAGAAAGCTTCTTTATAGTTTTTAATCTGAGGATATTTCCTTTTTCATCATAGGCCTCAATGTTCTCCCATATATCGCTTTTCAGATTCCATGAAAAAAGTGTTAGCAAACTTTTCAATGAAAAGAAAGGTGTAACTCTGTGAGATGAATTCCCACATCACAAAGAAGTTTCTCAGAAAGTTTCTTTCTATATTTTATCTGAGGATATTTCCTTTGTCACCATAGGCTTCTATGCAATCCAAAATTTTCCTTCTCAGATTCCCCAAGAACAGTGCTACCAAACTGCTCCATGAAAAGAAAGGTATAACTCTGTGAGATTAATTCATAAATCACAAAGCAGTTTTTCAGAAAGCATCTTTCTATTTTTTGTCTTAGGCTATTTCCTTTTTCACCATTTGCCTCAATGTGCCTCCGAATATCACTTTGCACATTTCACAAAAATAGTGTTAGGAAACTGCTCCATGGAAAACAAGGTGTAAATCTGTGAGATGAATTCAAACATTGGAGAGCAGTTTCTCAGAAAGCTTCTTGTTGGTTGTTGTCTGAGGATATTTCCTTTGCCACCATGGGCTTCAATGCGCTCTCAGATATCCCTTCTCAGAAACCACAAAAACAGTGATGCCAAAGTGCTCCCACAACAGAAACGTTTAGCTCTATGAGGTGAATGCACACATCACAAAGTAGTTTCTATGAAAGCTTCTTTCTAGTTTTTATCTGAGGATATTTCATATTTCACTATATTCCTGAATGTGTTCCAGAATATACCATTGAAGATTAAAGGAAAAAAGTTTTAGCAAACTTCTCAATGAAAATAATAATGTTACTCGGTGAGGTGAATTCACACATTGCAAAGCAGTTTCACACAAAGCTTCTCTTTGGTTTTTATCTGAGGATATTTCCTTTGTCATGATAGTCTTCAATGCCCACCCAAGTATCCTATTGCAGATTCCATGAAAGCATTGTTATCAAACTGCTCCAAGAAAAGAAAGGTGTAACTCTGTGAGATGATTTCACACATCAAAAAGAACTTTCTCAGAAATCTTTCTAGTTTTTATCTGAGGATAATTTCTTTGTCACCCTAGGCTTCAATGCAATCAAAAATATCCCATCCCAGATTCCCCAAAAACAGTGCTACCAAACTGATCCATGAAAAGTATTGTGTAACTCTGTGAGATGAATTAACACATCAAGAAATTGTTTCTCAATATGCTTCTTTCTAGTTTTTATATGAGGATATTTCCTTTGTCACTATAAGCTTCAATTAACTCAGAAATATCCCATTGCAAAATCCTAGAAAAGAGTGTTAGCAAACTGGTAAATGAAAAGAACAGTGTATCTCCATGAGATGAATTCACATATCACAAAGCAGTTTCACAGAAAGCTTCTTTCTAGTTTTTGTCTTAGGATATTTCCTTATTCCCCATAGGTCTCAGAGCACTCAGAAATATCCCTTTGCAGATTCCTCGAAAACAGTGTTAGCAAACTGCTCAATGGAAAGAACAGTGTAACTCTGATAGATGAATTCACACATCAAAAAGCAGTTTCTCAGAAATCTTCATTCTAATTTTTATCTGAGGATATTTCCTTTGTCGCCATAGGTTTCAAAGTGATCCAAAATATCTCTTCTCAGATGCCCCAAAAACAGGGCTATGAAACTGTTCCATGAAAAGAATCGTGTAAATTTGTGAGATGAATTAACACAACAGAAAGTGGCTTCTCAGAAAGCTTCTTTCTAGTTTTCATATGAGGATATTTACTTTGTCACCATAAGCTTCAACGTGCTCAGAAATATCAGATTGCCGATTCCAGGAAAACAGTGTAAACAACCTGTTCAATGCAAAGAGCAGTGTAACTCTGTGAGATGAATTCACACATCACAAAGCAGGTTCTAAGAAAGCTTCTTTCTAGTTTTTATCTCAGGATATTTCCTTTTTCACCGTATTCCTCAATGCCCTCCAGAATATCCCATTGCAGATTAAATGAAATAATGTTAGCAAACTTCTCAATGAAAAGAATGGTGTTATTTAGTGAGATGAATTCACACATCACAAAGGAGTTTCACCATAAGCTTCTTTTTGGTTTTTATTTGAGGATATTTCCTTTGTCAATATAGGCTTCAATGTGTTCCTAAATACCCTATTGCAGATTCCACGAAAAGAGTGTTATCAAACTTCTCAATGAAAAGAACGCTGTAACTCTGTAAGATGAATTCACATATCACAAAGCTGTTTCCCAGAAAGCTTCCTTCTAGTTTTTACATGAGGATATTTACTTTTTCACTATGGGCCTCAATGCACTCCAGAATATCCCATTGCAGATTCCATGAAAACAGTGTTAGCAAACTGCTCTATGAAAAAAAGGTGCAACTTTCTGAGATGAATTCACACATCACAAGAAACTTTCTCAGAAAGCTTCTTTCTAGTTTTTATCTGAAGATATTTCCTTTGTCACCATAGACTTCAATGCAATTCAAAATATCCCTTCTCAGAATCTCCAAAAACAGTGCTACCAAACTGATCCATGAAAAGAATCATGTAACTCTGTGAGATGAATTAACACATCACAAAGTGGTTTCTCAGAAAGCTTCTATTTTTTGTATTAGGATATTTCATTTCCACCTTAGGATTCAATGTGCTCCCAAATATTCATTCCCAGACATCACAAAAACAGTGATGCCAAAGTGCTCCCTCAACAAAAACATTTAGCTCTATGAGATGAATGCACACCTCACAAAGGGGTTTCTCCAAAATCTTATCTCCTGTTTTTACCTAGAGAATTTTCTTTTTTCACCTTTAGCCTCTATGTGTTCCAAAATATCCCTCTGCAGATTTCACAAAAACAATGGTACCAAACTGTGCAATTAAAAGAAAGGGTTAACTCTGTGAGATAAATTCACACATCACAAAGCAGTTTCTCAGGAAGCTTCTTTACAGTTTTTATCTGAGGATATTTTCTTTTCTACCATAGGCTTCAATGCGCTCCCAAATATCCCTTCTCCGATACCACAAAAACTGTGATGTCAAAATGCTCCCTCAACAGATACGTTGAACTATATAAGATGAATGCACACATCACAAAGAAGTTTCTCAGAAAGCTTCTCTCCAGTTTTTACCTGAAGATGTTTCCTTTTTGACCTTTGGACTCTATGCACTTCTGAATATCCCTTTGCAGTTTCCACAAAAACAGTGTGACTAAACTGCTCAATGAAAAGAAATGTTTAACTCTGTGAGATGAATTCAGCCATCACAAAGCAGTTTCTCAGAAAGCTTCTTTCTAGTTTAAATCTGAGGATATTTCCTTTTTCACCATAGGCTTCAATGTGCTCCCAAATTAACTCCTCGCAGATACCACAAAAACAGTGAGGATGAACTACTCAAGTAAAAAAACGTTAAACTCTATGAGATGAATACACGCATCACAGAACCGTTTCTCGAAGAGCTTCTCTCCAGTTTTCATCTGAAGTTATTTCTTTTCTCACCATAGGACTCTAGGAGTTCCCGAATATCCCTTTGCAGATTCCATAAAAACAGTGCTACCAAGCTGCTCAAATAAAATAAATGTGTAATTCTGTGTGAATTCAAGCATCCCAAATAAATTTCTCAGAAAGCTTCTTTCTAGTTTTTATCTGAAGATATTTCCTTTTCCACCATCAGCTTCCATGTGCTCCAAATTATCCCTTGTCCGACACCACAAAAACACTGATGCCAAACTGCTCTCTCAACAGAAAACTTTACCTCTATGAGGTGAATGCACACATCACAAAGGAGTTATCAGAAACTTTCTCTCCTGTTTTACCTGAAGATATTTCCTTTTTCAACATTGACCTCTATCCTCTCCTGAATATCCCTTGCATATTCCACAAAAAGAGTGCTAACAAACTGTTCAATGAAAAGAAAGATTTAACTCTGTGAGATGAATTCGGCCATCACAAAACAGTCTCTCAGAAAGCTTCTTTCGAGTTTTTATCTGAGGGTATTTCCTTATTCACCATAGGCTTCCCTGTACTCCGAATATCCCTTTGTACATACCACAAAAACAGGGTTACCAAAATGCTCAATGAAAAGAATGGTGTACCTCTGGGACGTGAATTCACCCATTACAAAGAAATTTCTCAGAAAGCTCCTTTCTTGTTTTTATCTGTGCATATTCATTTTTCCACCATCAGCCTCAATACTCTCCCAAATATTGCTTCTCAGACACCACAAAAACAGTAATAAAAAACTGCTCAATCAACAAAAAGGTTTATCACTATGAGCTGAATATGAGGTGAATACACATATCACAAAACAGTTTCTCAGAAACCTTCTCTCCAGTTTTAATCTGAAGTTAATTCCTTTTTCACCATAGGCTCCTATGAGCTCCAGAAAATTCCTTTGCAGATTCCCTAAAAAGAGTGCTACCAAACTGCTCAATGAAAACAAAGGTGTAACTCTGTGAGGTGAATTCAGTCATCACAAAGGAGTTTGTAAGAAAGCTTTTTTCTAGTTTTTATCTGAGGATATTTCCTTTTCCACCATAGGCCTCAAAGCGCTCCCAAGTGTACCTTTGCAGAATCCACGAAAATAGTGTTTGCAAACTGCTCCATGAAAATAAAAGTGTAATTCTGTGAGATGAATTCACACATCACAAAGAACTTTCTCAGAAAGCTTCTTTCTAGTTTTTATCTGAGGATATTTCCTTTGTCACCATACGTTTCAATGCGATCCAAAATATCCCTTCTCAGATGCCCCAAAAACAGTGCTACCAAACTGCTCCATGAAAGCAATCATGTAACTTTGTGAGATGAATTAACATATCAGAAAGTGGCTTCTCAGAAAGAGTCTTTCTAGTTTTTATATGAGGATATTTACTTTGTCACCATAAGCTTCAATGTGCTCCGAAATATCAGATTTCTGATTCCAAGAAAACGGTGTATGTAAACTGCTCAATGCAAAGAGCAGTGTAATTCTGTGAGATGAATTCACACATCACAAAGTAGTGTCTCAGAAAGCTTCCTTCTAGTTTTTATCTGAGGATATTTCTTTTTCCACCATATTCCTCAATGCACTCCCGAATATCCAACTGCAGATCAAATGAAAAAAGTGTTAGCGAACTTCTCAATGAAAAGAATGGTGTTACTCAGTTAGATGAATTCACACATCACAAAGGAGTTTCACAGAAAGCTTCTTTTTGGTTTTTATCTGAGCATATTTTGTATGTCACCATAGGCTTCAAAGCACTCCAAAATACCTTATTTCAGATACAATGAAAACAGTGTTAACAAGCTGCTCAATGAAAAGAGTGGTGTAACTCTGTAAGATGAATTCACATATCACAAAACTGTTTCTCAGAAAGTTTCCTGCTAGTTTTTACATGAAGATATTTACTTTTTCATTATAGGCCTCAATGCACTCCAGAATATCCTATTGCAGATTCCATGAAAACAGCGTTAGCAAACTGCTCCTTGAAAAGAAAGGTGTAACATTCTGTGATGAGTTCACACATCACAAAGAACTTTCTCAGAAATCTTTCTTCTTGTTTTTATCTGAGGATATTTCCTTTATCGCCATAGGCTTCCATGTGATTCAAAATATGAATTCTCAGTTTCCCCAAAAACACTGCTACAAACTGATCCATGAAAAGAATCGTGTAACACTGTGTGATGAATTAACACATCACAAAGTGGTTTCTCAGAAAACCTCTTTCTAGTTTTTATATAAGGATATTTCCTATGTCACCATAAGCTTCAATGCATTCCAAAATATCACAATGTATATTCCAGGAAAACAGTGTTAGTAAACTGTTCAATGAAAACTACAGTGTAATACTGTGAGATGAATTCAAACATCACAAAGTACTTTCTCAGAAAGACTCTTTCTATTTTTATCTGAGAATATTTTCTTTTTCACCATAGGCCTCAATGCGCTCCAATATATACGTTTGCAGCCTCCATGAAAACAGTGCCAACAAACTGATCAATTAAAAGAATGGTGTAACTCTGAAAGATGAATTCATACATTACGAAGAAGTTTCTCAGAAAGCTTCTTTCTAGTTTAAATCTAAGGATATTTCCTTTGTCACCATAGGTTTCAATGGGATCCAAAATATCCCTTCTCAGATTCCACAAAATCAGTGCTACCAAACTGATCCATGAAAAGAATCCTGTTACTCTGTGAAATGAATTAACACGTCACAAAGCGGTATTTCGGAAAGCTTGTTTCCAGTTTTAAATGAGGATATTTCTTTTTCCACCACAGGGTTCAATGTGCTCCAAAATATCCCTTCCCAGACACCACAGAAACAGAGATGCCAAAGTGCTACCTCAACAAAAACGTTTAGCTCTATGAGATGAATGCACACATCACAAAGGAGTTTCTCCAAAATCTTCTCTCCAGTTTTTACCTGAAGAATTTTCTATTTTCACCATTGGATTCTATGTGCTCCCAAATATCCTTCTGCAGATTCCACAAAAACAGTGCTACCAAACTGCACAATGATAAGAAAGTTTTAACACTGTGAGACAAATTCATCCATCACAAAGCATTTTCTCAGGAAGTTTCTTTCTAGTTTTTATCTGAGGATATTTCCTTTTCCACCATAAGCTTCAATGTTCTCACAATATCCCTCCTCAGATACCACAAAAATAGTGATGATGAACTGCTCGATCAACAAAAATTTTAAACTCTATGAGCTGAACATGCACAATACAAAACCTTTTTTCGAAGGGCTTCTCTCCAGTTTTTATCTGAAGTTATTTTCTTTTTAACCATGGGTCTCTAGGAGCTCTTGAATATCCCTTTGCAGATTCCATAAAAGCAGTGCTCCCAAACTGTTCAAAGAAAGCAAATGTGTATTTCTGTGTGGTGAATTCACCCATCCCAAAGAAATTTCTCAGACAACTTCTTCCTCGTTTTTATCTCAGGATATTTCCTTTTCCACCATGGGCTTCCATGCGCTCCCAATTATCCCTTTTCAGACACCACAAAAACAGTGATGCCAAACTGATCTCTCAAGAGAAAGCTTTACCTCTATGAGATGAATGTACACGTCACAAAAGAGTTCTCAGACACTTTCTCTCCAGTTTTTACCTGAAGATATTTCCTTATTCAACATTGGCCTCTATCTGCTGCCAAATATCCCTTTGCATATTCCACAAAAACAGTGTTACCAAACTACTTAATGAAAAGGATAATTTATCTCTGTGAGATGAATTCACACACTACAAAACAGTTTCTCAGTAAGCTTCTTTCTACTTTTTATCTGAGGATATTTCCTTTTTCACCATAGGCCTCAAAGTGCTCCCAAATATCCCTTTTCAGATTCCATGGAAACAGTGTTAGTAAACTGCTCCATGAAAAGAAAGGTGGAAAACTGTGAGATGAACTCACACATCACAAAGCAGTATCTCAGAAAGCTTCTTTTTGGTTTTTGTCTGAGGATATTTCCTTTGTCACCATCAGCTTCAATGCGTGCCCAAATATATTATTGCAGATTCCACAAAAACAGTGTTAGCAAACTGCTCCAAGAAAAGAATTGTGTAACGTTGTGTGATGAGTTAACACATCATGAAGCCATTCCTCAGAAAGTTTCCATCTAGTTTTTATATGAGGATATTGTGTTTGTCACCATAAGCTTCAAAGCACTATAAAATATACCATTGCATATCCCAAGAAAACAGTGTTAGCAAACTGCTCAAGGAACAGAACCGTGTAACTCTGTGAGATGAATTCACACATCACAAAGAAGTTTCTCAGAAAGCTCCTTTCTAGATATTATCTCAGGATATTACCTTTGTCACCATAGGCTTCAATACGATCCAAAATATCCCTTCTCAGATTCCCCAAAAACAGTGCTACCAAACTGCTGCACTAAAAGAATCGTGTAACCTTGTGAGATGAATTCACAAATCACAAAGCAGTTTCTCAGAAAGCTTCTTTCTTTTTTTTTTTTTTTTTTTTTTTTTTTTTGAGACGGAGTCTCGCTCTGTCGCCCAGGCTGGAGTGCAGTGGCGTGATTTCAGCTCACTGCAAGCTCCGCCTCCCGGGTTCCCGCCATTCTCCAGCCTCAGCCTCCCGAGTAGCTGGGACTACAGGCGCTGCCACCTCGCCCGGCTATTTTTTGTATTTCTTAGTAGAGACGGGGTTTCACCATGTTAGCCAGGATGGTCTCGATCTCCTGACCTCGTGATCCGCCCGTCTCGGCCTCCCAAAGTGCTGGGATTACAGGCTTGAGCCACCGCGCCCGGCCAGAAAGCTTCTTTCTAGTTTTTGCCTGAGGATATATCCTTTTTCACTGTTGGCCTCAATGTGCTCACGAATATCCCTTTGTAGATTCCAGAAAATAATGTTAGCAAATTGCTATATGAAAAGAAAGGTGTAAATCTGTGAGATGAGCTCACACAACGCAAAGCAGTTTCACAGAATGCTTCTTTTTGGTTTTTATCTGAGAATATTTCCTTTGTCACCATAGGCTGCAATGTGGTAAAAAATATCCTATTACAGATTCCACAATAACAGTGTAATCAAACTGCTCATTGAGAGGAATGGGTAACTCTGTTTGATGAATTCCAACATCACAAAGGAGTTTCTTAGAAAGCTTCTTTCTAATTTTTATCTGAGGATATTTCCATTTTCACTGTAGGCTTCAAGGTGCTCTGGAATATCCCATTGCAGATTCCATGAAAAAAACAGTGTTAGCAAACTGCTCCATGAAAAGAAAGGTGTAACTCTGTGAGATGAATTCACACATCAGAAAGAATTTTCTTGGAAAGCTTCTTTCTAATTTTACCTGAGGACATTTCCTTTGTCACCATAGGCTTCAATGCAATCCAAAATATTCATTCTCAGATTCCACAAAAACACTGCTACCAAATTGATCCATGAAAATAATCGTGTAACACTGTGTGATGAATTAACACATCATGAAGTTGTTTCTCAGAAAGCTTCTATCTAGTTTTCGTATGAGGATATTGCGTTTGTCACCATAAGCTTCAAAACACTACTAAATATACCATTGCAGATCCCAAGAAAATAGTGTTAGCAAACTGCTCAATGAAAAGAAAAGTGTAACTCTGTGAGATGTAGTCACACATCACAAAGCAGTTTCTCAGAAAGCTTCTTTCTAGTTTTTATCTGAGGATATGTCCTTTCTCACCATAGGACTCAAAGTGCTCCCAAATATCCCTGTGCAGATTCCAGGAAAACAGTGTTAGGAAACTCCTCCATGAAAAGAAACGTGTATGTCTGTGAGGTGAATTCACAGTTCACAAAGAACTTTCTCAGAAAACTTCTTTCTAGTTTTTATCTGTGGATGCTTCCTTTGTCACCATAGGCTTCAAACTGATCCAAAATATCCCTTCTCAGATTCCCCAAAAACAGTGCTACAAAACTGTTGCATGAAAAGAATCGTGTAACTCTGTGAGATGAAATAACACATCACAAAGGGGATTCTCAGATAGCTTCTTTCTAATTTTTATATGAGGATATTTCCTTTTTCACTATGGGCCTTAAGGCACTCCAAAATATCCTATTGCAGATTCCATGAAAACAGTGTTAGCAAACTTCTCCATGAAAACAAAGGTGTAAATCTGTGAGATGAATTCCCACACCACAAAAGAGTTTCTCAGAAAGCTTCTTTTTGTTATTTGTCTGAGGCTATTAAATTTGTCACCATAGGCTTCAATGTGCTGCGAAATACCCTATTGCGGATTTCACGAAAACAGTTTTATCAAACTACTCAATGAAAGGAATAGTGTAACTCTATGAGATGAATTCACAAATCACAAAGCACTTTCTTAGAAAGCTTCTTTCAAGTTTTTAGCTGAGGATATTTCCTTTTGCACCATAGGCCTCAATGAGCTCCCAAATATCTCATTGCAGATTCCAGGAAAACAGTGTTAGCAATCTGCTCAATGAAAAGAAAGGTGTAACTCTGTGAGATGAATTCACACATTACAAAGAACTTTCTCAGAAAGCTTCTTTCTAGTTTTTATCTGTGGATATTTCCTTTGTCACCATAGGCTTCAATGTGATCTTAAATATCCTTTCTCATATTCCCCAAAAACACTGCTATCAAACTGTTCCATGAAACTAATGGTGTAACTCTGTGAGATGAATTCACATATCACAATGCAGTTTCTCACAAAACTTCTTTCTAGTTTTTATCTGAGGATATTTCCTTTTTCACCATATTCCTCAATGCGCTCTGGAATATCTCATGGCAGAATAAACGAAAAAAGTGTTAGCAAACTTCTCAATGATAGAAAAGGTGTAACCCTATGAGGTGAATGCATGCATCACAAAGCCGTTTCGCAGAAAGCTTCTCTTTGGTTTTTATCTGAGGATAGTTCCTTTGTCACCATAGGCTTCAATGTGCTTCCAAATATCCTATTGCAGATTCCACGAAAACAGTGTTATCAAACTGCTGCATGAGAAGAAAGGTGTAACTCTGTGAGATGAATTCACACACCACAGGGAACTTTCTCAGAATGATTCTTTCTAGTTTTTATCTGAGGATATTTCCTATGTCACCATAAGCTTAAATATAATCCAAAATATCCCTTCTCAGATTCTTCAAATCAGTGCTACCAAACTGATCCATGAAGAGAATAATGTGCCTCTGTGAGATGAAATAACATATCACAAAACGGTTTCTCAGAAAGCTTCTTTCTAATTTTTATATGAGAATATTTCCTTTTTCACTATTGGCCTCAATGCGCTCTGGAATATCCCATTGCAGATACCATGAAAAGAGTGTTCACAAACTGCTCCATGAACAGAGAGGTGTAACTCTGTGAGATGAACTCACATATCACAATGCCATTTCTCAGAAAACTTCTTTCTTGTTTATATCTGAGGATATTTCCTTTTTCACCATATTCCTCAATGTGCTCTCGAATATCCTATTGCAGTACAAAGGAAAAAAGTTTTAGCAAGCTTCTTAGTGTAAAGAATGGTGTAACTCTGTGAGGTGTATTCACACATCACAAGCCATTTCTCAGAAAGCTTCTTTTTGGTTTTTATCTGAGGATAATTCCTTTGTCACCATAGACTTCAATGCGCTCCCAAATATCCTATTGCCAATTCCAGGAAAACAGTGTTATCAAACTGGTCCATGAGAAGAAAGGTTTAACTCTGTGAGATGAATTCACACATCACAAAGAACTTTCATAGAAAGATTCTTTCCAGTTTTTACCTGAGGATATTTCCTTTGTCACCATAGGCTTCAATGCGATACAAAATATCCCTTCTCAGATATCCCAAAAACACTGCTACCAAACTCATACATGAAAATGATCGTATATCTCTGTGAGATGAAATACACATCACAAAGCTGTTTCTCAGATGGCTTCTTTCTAGTTTTTGCCTGCGGATATTTCCTATGGCATCATAGGCTTCTGTGCGATCCCAAATATCCTATTGTTGATTCCATGAAAACGGTGTTAGTCAACTTCTTCAAGAAAAGAATCGTGTAACTCTGTCAGGTGAATATGTACATCACAAAGTTATATCTCAGAAATCTTCATCCTAGTTTTTATATGAGGATATTTCATTTTTCACTATAGGCCTCAATGTGCTCCAGACTATCTCATTACAGATTCAATGAAAACAGTGTTAAAAAGCTACTTCATGAAAAGAGAGGTGTAACTCTGTGAGATGATTTCACACATCACAAAGACGTTTCTCAGAAGGCTTCTTTCTAGTTTTTATCTCAGAATATTTCCTTTCTCACCATAGGCTTCAATGAGATCCAAAATATCCCTTCTCAGATTTCCCAAATACACTGCTACCAAAATGATCCATGAAAAGAATCGTGTAACTCTGAGATAAACTAACACATCACAAATCAGTTTCTCTGAAAGCTTCTTTCTCTTTTTTATATGAGGATATTTCCTTTGTCACCATAAGCTTCAAGGTGCTCTGAAATATCCCATTGTAGATTACAAGAAAACAGTGTAAACAAACTGCTAAATGCAAAGAATAGTGTAACTCTGTGAGACGAATTCACACATCACTAAGCAGTTTCTCAGAAAGCTTTCTAGTTTTATCTAAGGATATTTCCTTTTTCACCATAGGACTCATTGCATTCCCAAATATCCCTTTGCAGATTCCAAGAAAACAGTGTTAGCAAACTGCTCCATGAAAAGAAAGGTGTAACACTGTGAGATGAATTCACACATCACAAAGAACCTTCTCAGAAAGCTTGTTTCTCGTTTTTACCTGAGGATATTTCCTTTTTTCCCCATATTCCTCAATGCGCTCTGGAATATCCCCATGCAGATTTACTGAAAAATGTGTTAGCAAACTTCTCACTAAAAAGAATTGTGTAACTCTGTGAGATGAATTCACACATCACTAAGAACTTTTCCAGAAAGCTTCGTTCTAGTTACTGTCTGAGGATTTTTCTCTTTACACCATTTGAATCAATTCACTCGCGAATATCCCTTTGCAGATCCCACGAAAATAGCGTTAGCAAACTGCTCCATGTAAAGAAAGTTGTGAATATGTGAGTTGAATTCCCACATCGCAAAGCAGTTTCTCAGCAAGCTTCTTTTTGGTTTTTGTCTGATGATATTTACTTTGTTACCATAGGCTTCAACGGGCTCTCAAATATCCTATTGCAAATTCCATGCAAACTGTTTTATCAAACTGCTTCATGGAAAGAACAGTGTAACTCTGTGAGATGAATTCACAAATCACAAAGCAGTTTCTCAGAAAGTTCTCTTTGGTTTTTTTCTGAAGATATTTTCTTTGTCACCATAGGTTTCAATGCGATCCAAAATATTCCTTCTCAGATTCCCCAAAAACTGTGCTACCAAACTGATCCATGAAAAGAACCGTGTAACTCCACGAGGAGAATTAACTCCTCACAAAGCAGCTTTTCAAAAATCTTCTTTCTAGTTTTTATATGAGTATATTTCCTCTATCACCATAAGGTTCAATGTGCTCTGAAATAGCCCATTGTGGATTCCAAGAAAACAGTATCAGCCAACTGCTCAATGAAAAGAACAGTGTAACTCTGAGAGATGAATTCACATATTACAAAGAACTTTCTCAGAAAGCTTCTTTCTAGTTTTTATTTGAGGATATTTCCCTTGTCACCATAGCCTTCAATGCAATCCAAAATGCCCCTTCTCAGATTCTCCAAAACAGTGCTACCAAACTGTTCCATGAAAAGAATCTTGTAACTCTGACATGAATTCACACATCACAGAGCAGTTTCTCAGAAAACTTCCTTTTTTTTTTTTTCTGAGGATACTTCCTTGGTCACCATAGGCTTCAATGAGATCCAAAATATCCCTTCTCAGTTTCCCCAAAAAGAGTGCTACCAAACTGCTCCATGAAAAGAATCCTGTAACTCTGTGAAATTAATTATCACGTTACCATGCAGTTTCTCACATAGCTTCCTTCTAGTTTATATGAGAGTTTTTCCTTCTCCACCATAGATTTCAATGCACTCCCAAATATCCCTTCTCAGACACCATAAAAACAGTGATGCCAAAGTTCTCTCACAACAGAAACGTTTAGTTCAATGAGATGGATGCACACATCACAAAGGAGTTTCTCAGAAAGCTTCTTTCCAGTTTTTAACCTGAAGAAATTTCCTTTATTGCCATTGAACTCTATACTCTCCTGAATATCCCTTCGTGGATTCCACAAAAACAGTGTTACCAAATTGGCCAATGAAAAAGAAAGGTGTTACTCTGTGAGATGAATTTACCTATCACAAAAGAGTTTCTCAGAAAGCTTCTTTCCCTTTTAAATCTGAGGATTTTTTTCTTTTTCACCATAAGCTTCAATGTGCTCCCAAATATCTCCTCTCAGATACCATAAAAACAGTGATGCCGAACTGTTCAATCAACAAAATGGTTAAACTCTATGAGACGAATACAAAAATCACAAAAATTTTTCTCAAAAAACTTCTCTCCACTTTTTATCTAAAGTTATTTCCTTTTTCACACTAGGCCTCTTGAAGCTCCCGAATATCACTTTGGGGCTTCCTTAAAAACAGTGCTACCAAACTGTTCACAGAAAACAAAGCTGTAACTCAGTATGATGAATTCACCCATCACAAAGAAATTTCTCAGAAAGCTTCTTTCTAGTTTTTATCTCAGCATATTTCATTTTCCACCTTCAGCATCCATGCACTCCCAAATATCGCCTCTCCGATGCCACAAAAACAGTGCTACCAAACTGAGCGATGAAAAGAATCATGTAACCCTGTGAGGTGAAATGACACATCACAAAGCAATTTCTCAGGAAGCTTCTCTCTAGTTTTTATATGAGGATATTTCCTTTGTCAACTTAAGCTTCAAGGCTCTCCAAAATATCCCATTGCAGATTCCAATTAAACAGTGTTAGCAAAGTGCTCAATGAAAAGAACATTGTAACTCTGTGAGGTGAATTCACATATCACAAAGCAGTTTCTCAGAAAGCTTCTTTCTAGTTATTATCTGAGGACATTTCCTATTTCACTATAGGCCTCAATGTGCTCCCAAATATCACTTTGCAAATCCATCAAAGCAGGGTTAGCAAACTGCACCATGAAAGGAAAGGTGTAACTCTCTGAGAGGAATTTATACATCACAAATGTCACCACAGGCTTCAATGTGATCCAAAATATGCCTTCTCAGATTCCCCCAAAACAGTACTACCAAACTGATCCATGAAAAGAATCATGTAACTCTGTGAGAAGAATTCACAAATCACAAAGTATTTTCTCAGAAAGCTTCTTTCTAGTTTTTGTCTGAGGATATTTCCTTTGTCAGGCTCAGCTTCAATGTGCTCCAAAATATCTCATTGCTGATTCCAAGGTAACAGTGTTACCAAACTTCTCAATGAAAAGAGCAGTGTAACTCTGTGAGATGAATTCACACATCACAAACGAGTTTCTCAGAAAGCCTCTTTTTGGTTTTTGTTGAGGAAACTTCTTTCTTGTTTTTATCTGAGGATATTTCCTTTTTTACTATAGGCCTCAATGCGCTCCCAAACATCACCTAGCAGATACCACAAAAACAGTGTTGTCAAACTGCTCCATCAAAAGAAAGGTGCAACTCTGTGAGATGAATTCACACATCAAAATGCAGTTTCTCAGAAAGCTTCTTTCTATTTTTTGTCTGACAATATTTCCTTTGTCACCATAGGCATCAATGCAATCCAGAATATCCCCTCTCAGCTTCCCCAAAATCAGTGCTACCAAGCTGCACAATGAAAAGAATGGTGTACCTCTGTGAGATGAATTCACGAATCACAAAGCACTTTCTCAGAAAGATTCTTTCTAGTTATTATCTGAGGTTATTTCCTTTTTCACTATAGGCCTCAATGTGCTCCCAAGTATGACTTTGCAGATTCCACGAAAGCTGTGTTTGCAAACTGCTCCATGAAAGGAAAGGTGCAACTCTGTGATATGAATTCACACAACAAAAAGCAGTTTCTCAAAAAGTTTCTTTTTGGTTCTGAGAAAGTATTTTCTCAGAAAACTTCTTTCTAGTTTTTATGTGAAGATATATCCATTTTCACTATTTGCCACAATGGGCTCCAAAATATCCCTCTGTATATTCCACAAAAACAGTGTTAGCAAACTGCTCCGTGAAAAGAAAGGTGTGACTCAGTGAGATGAAATCACATATCATAAAGAACTTTCTCAGAAAGCTTCTTTCTAGTTTTTATCTGAGGATATTTCCATTGTCACCATAGGCTTCAATACAATCCAAAGTATCCCATTTCAGATTCTCCAAAAACAGGGCTACCAAACAGATCCATGAAAAGAATTGTGAAACTCTGTGAGGTGACTAACAAACCACAAAGCGGTTTCTCAGAAAGCTCCTTCCTAGTTTTTATATGAGGATATTGCCCTTGTCACCATTAGATTCAATGGGTTCTGAAATATTCCATTGCAGATTCCATGAAAACAGTGTTAGTAAACTGCTCCATGAAGAGAACAGTGTAACTACGTGAGATTAAATCAAACATCACAAGGCAGTTTCTCAGAAAGATTCTTTCGAGTTTTTATCTGAGGATATGTCCTTTTTCACCATAGGACTCAATGCGCTCCCAAATATCACTTTGCAGATTACAAGAAAAGAGTGTTAGGAAACTGCTCTATAAAAAGAAAGGTGTAACTCTGTAAGATGAATTCACATGTCACAAAGCAGTTTCTCAGAATGCATCTTTTTGGTTTTTATCTGAGAATATTTCCTTTGTCAACATAGGCTTCCATGCACTCCCAAATATCCTGTTGCAGATTCCATGAGAATTGTGTTATCAAACTGCCCAAGGAAAAGAACGGTGTAAGTCTCTGAGATAAATTCACACATCACAAAGAACTTTCTCAGAAAGCTTCTTTCTAGTTTTTATCTGAGGATATTTCCTTTGTCACCATAGGCTTCAATGTGATACAAAATATCCTATAGCAAGTTCCATGAAAATAGTGTTAGAAACTGCTCCATGAAAAGAGTGGTATAACTCTGTGAGATGAATTCACACATCACAAAGAAGTTTCTCAGAAAGCTTCTTTCTAGTTTTTATGTGAGGATATTTCCTTTGTCCCCATGGGCTTCAATGTGACACAAAATATCCTATAGCAGATTCCACAAAAATAGGATTAGCAAACTGCTCTATGAAAAGAGTGGTGTAACTCTGTGAGATGAATTCACACATCACAAAGAAGTTTCTCAGAAAGCTTCTTTCTAGTTTTTATGTGAGGGTATTTCCTTTTTCACCATAGGTCTCAACTCGCTCCCGAATATCACTTTGTAGATTCCATGAATACAGTGTTAGCAAACTTCTCTATGAAAAGAAAGTTGTTATTCTGTGAGACGAATACACATATCACAAAGAAGTTTCTCAGAAAACTTCTTTCTGGTTTTTATCTCATTATATTTCCTTTGTCACCATAGGCTTCAAGGCGATCCAAAATATCGCTTCTCAGATTCCCCAAAAACAGTGATACCAAACTTTCCCATGAAAAGAGTGGTGTAACTCTTTGAGATGAACTCACAAATAGCAAAGAAGTTTCTCAAGAATCTTCTTTCTAGTTTTTGCCTGAAGAAATTTCCGTTGTCACTGTAAGCTTCCGTGCACTCCGAAATATCCCATTGCAGATTACAAGAAAACAGTGTTAGTAAACTTCTCAATGAAAATAATCATGTACCTCTGTGAGATGAATTCACACATCAGGAAGAAATCTCTCAGAAAGCTTCTTTTTGATTTTTATCTGGGGATATTTCCTTTTTCACCATGGGCTTCAATGCACTCCCTAATATCCTGTTGCAGTTTCCATGAAGACAGTGATATCAAAGTACTCAATGAAAAGAACAGTGTAGCACTGTGAGAAGAATTCACACATCACTAAGCAGTTTCTCAAAAATCTTCTTTCTATGTTTATCTGAGGATATTTTGTTTCTCACCATAGGCCTCAATGCACTGCGAAATATCCCCTTGCAGATTACACGAAAACAGTGTTAGCAAACTGCTCCATCAAAAGAAAGGTGTAACTCTATGAGATGAATTCAAACATCACAATGAAATTTCTCAGAAAGCTTCTTTCTAGTTTTTATCTGAGGATATCTCCTTTTCACCATAGGCCTCAATGCACTCCAAGATATCCCTTTGCAGTTTCCACAAAATCAGTGTTAGCAAACTGCTCTATGAAAAGAAGATGTAACTCTGTTAGATAAATTCACAAATCACAGAGCAGTTTCTCAGAAACCTTCTTTCTAATTTTTGTCTCAGGATATTTCCTTTGTCATCATAAGATTCAATGCACTCCAGAATATCCCATTGCAGATTCCAAGAAAACAGCGTTAGCAAATTGAACAATGGAAAAAATGGTGTAATTTTGTGAGTTGAATTCACACATCACAAAGCAGTATTACAGAAAGCTTCTTTCTAGTTTTTATCTGAGGATACCCGCTTTTTCACTATAGGCCACAATGTGCTAACAAATATTCCTTTGCAGATTCCACAAAAACAGTGTCAGAAAGCTGCTCCATGAAAGAAAGGTGTAACTCTCTGAGATGAATTCACACGTCACAAAGAACTTTCTCAGAAAGCTTCTTTCCAGTTTTTATCTGAGGATATTTCCTTTTTCACCATAGGCTTCAATGCGTTCCCATATATCCTATTGCATATCCCAAGAAAACATTCTTAGCAAACAGCTCAATGTAAAGAACGGTGTAACTCTGTAAGATGAATTCAAACATCACAAAGGAGTTTCTCAGAACTTCTTTCTAGTTTTTATCTGAGGACATTTCCTTTTTCACTATAGTCCTCATTGTGCTCCCAAATATCCTTTTCCAGATCCCACAAGAACGGTATTAGCAAACTGCTCCATGAAAAGAAAGGTGTAACACTGTGAGATGAATTTACACATCATGAAGAACTTTCTTAGAAAGCTTCTTTCTAGTTTTTATCTGAGGATATTTCCTTGTCACCATAGGCTTCAATGTGCTAACAAATATTCCTTTGCTGATTTCACAATAACAGTGTTAGCAAGCTGCTCCATGGAAAGAAAGTTGTAACTCTGTAAGATGAAATCACACATCACAAAGAACTTTCTCAGAAAGCTTCTTTCAATTTTTTATCTGAGGATGTTTCCTTAGTAACCATAGGTTTCAATGCAATCGAAAATATCCCTTCTCAGATTCCCCAAAAAGAGTGCTACCAAATGGCTCCATTAAAAGAATCATGTAAACCTGTGAGA
Organism: Theropithecus gelada; assembly: GCF_003255815.1. Taxonomy (NCBI): domain Eukaryota; kingdom Metazoa; phylum Chordata; class Mammalia; order Primates; family Cercopithecidae; genus Theropithecus; species Theropithecus gelada. Next base: position 42,911,520 of record NC_037676.1, on the reverse strand, counting down.
TGAACTAATACATCACAAAGCCATTTCTCAAAATGCTTTCTTCTAGTTTTCACATGAGGATATTTCCTTTGTCACCATAAGCTTCAAGATGCTCCAAAATATGCCATTGCCGATTCCAAGAAAACAGTGTTAGCAAACTGCTCAATGGAAAGAACAGTGTAACTCTGTGAGATGTATTCATACAACACAAAGCAGTTTCTCAGAAAGCTTCTTTCTAGTTATTATCTGAGGTTATTTCCTTTGGCACCATAAGCTTCAATGCAATTCAAAAGATCCCTTCTCAGATTCCCTGAAAACACTGCTGGAAAACTGCTCCATGAAGAGAAAGTTGTATCTCTGTGAGTTGAATTCACACATCCATAACAAGTTTCTCAGAAAGCTTCTTCCTAGTTTTTATCTGAGGATATTTCCTTAGTCACCATAGACTTCAATGCGATCCAAAATATCACTTTGCAGATTCCCCAAAAACAGTGCTACCAAACTACTCCATGAAAAAAATCATGAACTCTGTGAGATGATTTAGCATATCACAAAGCGGTTTCTCAGAATGCTTCTTTCTAGTTTTATTATGAGGATACTTCCTTTGTTGCCATAAGTTACAGTGCACTATGAAATATCCCATTGCAGGTTCCAAGAAAACAGTGTTAGCAAACTGGTCAATGAAAACAACAGTGTTACTCTGTGAGATGAATTCACACATCACAAAGCAGTTTCTCACAAAGCTTCTTTCTAGTTTTTTTCTGAGGATATTTCCTTTTTCACTATATGCCTCAATACACTCCCAAATATCCCTTTGCAGATTCTGTGAAAACAGTGTTAGCAAGATGCTCCATCAAAAGAAAGGTGTAACTCCATGAGATGAATTTACACATCATAAAGAAATTTCTCAGAAAGCTTCTTTCTAGTTTTTATCTGAGGATATTTCTTTTTTCACCATTTGCCTCAATGTGCTTGTGAATATCCCTTTGCAGATTCTGCAAAAATAGTGTTAGTACACTGCTCCCTAAATACAAATGTGTAAATCTGTAAGATGAATTCACACATCACAAAGCAGTTTCTCAGAAACCTTCTTTTTGGTTTTTGTTGGAGAATATTTTCTTTGTCACCATAGGCTTCAATGCAATCCCAAATATCCTATTGCAGACTCCAAAAAAACAGTGTTATCAAACCTGTTCAATGAAAACAACAGTGTAACTCTGTGAGAAGAATTCACCCATGATGAAGTAGTTTCTCTGAAATCTTCCTTCTAGTTTTTAATTGAGGATATTTCCTTTGTCACCATAGGCGTCAATATGACCTATAATATCCTTTCTCAGATTCCCCAAAAACAGTGCTACCAAACTGTTACATGAAGAGAATAGAGTAACTCTGTGATATGAATTCACTTACCTCAAAGATGATTCTCAGAAAACATCTTTCTAGTTTTTATCAGAGTATATTTCCTATTTCACCATATTAATCAATTCACTCCCCAGTATCCCATAGCAGATTAAATGAAAAAAGTGTTTGCAAACTTCTCAAGGAAAAGAACAGTGTAACTCTGTGAGATGACTTCACACATCACAACATAGTTTCACAGAAAGCTTCTTTTTGGACTTTTATCCGTGGATATTTCCTTTGCCACCATAGGCTTCAAAGCACTCTGAAATATCCTATTGCAGATTGCACAAAAACAGTGTTATTAAAATGCTCAATGAAAAGAATGGTGGAACTCTGTAAGACGAATCCACACATCACAAAGCTGTTTTTCAGAAGGCTTCTTTCTAGATTTTATCTGAGGAAAGTTCACTTTTCACTATAGGCATCAAAGGGCTCTGGAATATCCCATTGCAGATTCCAAGAAAACAGTGTTAGCAAAGTGCTCCAGGAAATGAAAGATGTAACTATGTGAGATGAATTCACACATCATAAAACTGTTTCTCAGAAAGCTTCTTTCTAGTTTTTATCTGAGGATATTTCCTTTTTCACCATATTCCTCAATGTGATCCCAAGTATCCCATTGCAGATTCCAAAAAACAGTGTTAGCAAACTTCTCAATGTAAAGAATGGTGTAACTCTGTGAGATGAATTCACACATCACAAAGAACTTTTTCAGAAAGTTTCCTTCTAGATTTTATCTGAGGATATTTCCTTTGTCATCATAGGCTTCAATGAGATCTAAAATATCCCTTCTCAGATTTCCCCAAAACAGTGCTACCAAACTGCTCCATGAAAAGGATTGTGTAACTCTGTGAGATGAATTCACAAATCACAGAGCAGTTTCTCAGAAAGCTTCTTTCTAGTTTTTATCTGAGAATATTTCCTTATTCACTGTAGTCCTCAGTGCACTCCCAAATATTCCTTTGCAGATTTCACGAAAACAGTGTTAGCAAACTGCTCCATAAAAAGAAAGGTGTAACTTTATGAGATGAATTCACACGTCACAAACAACTCCTCAGAAAGTTTCTTTCTAGTTTTTATCTGAAGATATTTCCTTTTCCTCCATGGGCTTCAATGTGCTCAAACATATCCCTTCTCAGACACCACACAAACAGTGATGCCAAAGTTCTCCCTCAACAGAAACGTTTAGCTCTTTGAGAGGAATGCACACATAACAAAGGAGTTTCTCATAAAGCTTCCCTCCAGTTTTACCTGAAGATATTTCCTTTTTTCCATTGAACTCTATGCACTCCTGAATATCCCTTTTCAGATTCCACGAAAACAGTGTTACCAAACTACTCAATGAAAAGAAAGGTGTAACTCTGTGAGATAAATTCACCCATCACAAAGCAATTTCTCAAAAAGTTTCTTTCTAATTTAAATCTGAGGATACTTCCTGTTTCACCATAGGGTTCAATGTGCTGAAAAATAACTCCTCTCAGATACCACAAATACAGTAATGCTGAACTGCTCAATCAACAAAAAGGTTAAACACTTTGACATGAATACACACATCACAAAACCGTTTCTCCAAAGTTTATCTCTAGTTTTTATCTGAAGTTATTTGTTTTTCCACTGTAGGCCTCTTGGAGTTTCTGAATGTCCCTTTGCAGATTCCATAGAAACAGTGCTACCAAACTGCTCAAAGAAAACAAAGTTGTAACTTTGTGTGATGAATTCAGCCATCACAAAGAAATTTCTCAGAAACCTTCCTTCTAGTTTTTATCTCAGGATATTTCCTTTTCTACCATCGGCTTGCATGCGTTCCCAAATATCCCTTCTCAGACACCATGAAAACAGTGATGCCAAAGTGCTCTCACAACAGAAAGTTTTACCACTATGAGATGAATGAACACATCACAAAGGAGTTATCAGAATCATTCTCTCCACTTTTTACCTGAAGATATTTCCTTTTTCCACATTAGCCACTATCCGCTCCTGAATATCCATTTGCATATACCACAAAAACAGTGTTACTAAACTGCTCCATGAAAAGAAAGATTTAACTCTGTGAGATGAATTCACCCATCACATAACAGTCTCTCAGAAAGCTTCTTTCTAGTTTTTATCTGTGCATATTTACTATTCCACCATCAGTCTCAATGCGCTCCCAAATATCCCTTCTCAGACACCACGAAAGCAGCAATGCCAAACTGCTCAATAGACAAATTGGTTTACCTCTATGAGGTGAATGCACACATCATAAAACAGTTTCTCAAAAACCTTCTCTTCAGTTCTTACCTGAAGATATTTCCTTTTTCACCATAGGCCTCTATGAGCTCCCGAAAATCCCTTTGCAGATTCCCCAAAAACAGTGCTACCAAACTGCACAACGAAAAGAAAGGTGTAACTCTGTGTGATGAATTCACCCATCACAAAGCAGTTTCTCAGAAAGCTTCTTTATAGTTATTATATGATGATAGTTCCTTTATCACCATGAGCTTCAATTCACTCCCAAATACCCCATGAAAGATCCCAAGAAAACAGTGTTAGAAAACTGCTCAAAGAAAAGAACAGTGGAACTCTGTGACATGAATTCACACATCACAAAGAAGTTTCTCAGACAGCTTCTTTCTAGTTTTTATCTGAGAAAAGTTCCTTTTTCACCTGAAGAGACCTCAATGTGCTCACAGATATACCTTCGCAGATACCACAAAAATAGTGTTAGTAAAGTGCTCAATGAAAAGAAAGGTGTAACTGTGGGAGATTAATTCACACATCACAAAGCAGTTTCCCAGAAAGCTTCTTTTTGGTTTTCACCTGATATTTCCCTTGTCACCGTAGGCTTCAATGCACATCCAAATATCCTATTGTAGATTCTAAGAAAATGGTGTTAGGAAACTTCAACAAGAGAGCAAATGTGTAACTCTGTGAGATGAATTTACACATGACAAAGAAGTTTCTCAGAAAGCTTCTTTCTAGTTTTTATCTAAGGATTTTTCCTTTGTCACCATAGGCTTCAAAGTGCTCCCAAATATCGTCTTGTCGATAAAACGAAAACGGTGTTAGCAAACTGCTCCATGAAAAGAAATGTGTAACTCTGTGAGATGAATTAACACAGCACAAACTGGCTTCTCAGAAAATTTCTTTCTGGTTTTTAACTGAGGATATTTCCTTTTTCACCATAGGACTCAAGGCGCTCGCGAACATAGCTTTGCAGATTCCAAGAAAATAGTGTCAGCAAACCGTTCAATGAAAGGAATGGTGTACAAATGTGAGATGAATTCACACATTACAAAGCTGTTTCTCAGAGAGCTTCTTTCTGGGTTTATCTGAGAATATTTCCTTTTTCATCATAGGCCTCAAAGTGATCCCGAATATCCCATTGCAGATTACAAGAAAAACGTGTTAACAAACTACTCAATGAAAAGAATGGTGTAACTCCGTGAGATGAATTCACACATCACAAAGGAGTTTCTCAGAAAGCTTCCTTCTAGTTTTTAGGGGAGGATATTTCCTTTGTCACCATAGTCTTCAATATGATCCAAAATATCCCTTCACAGATTCCCTAAAAAGAGTGCTACCAAACTGCTCCATGAAAAGTATCATGTAACTCAGTGAAATGAATTCACAAATCACAAAGCTGTTTCTCAGAAAGCTTCTTTCTAGTTTTTATCAGAGAATATTTCCCTTTTTACCATAGGCCTCAAAGCAATCCTGAATATCCCATTGCAGGTACCAAGAAAAACGTGTGAAAAAACTGCTCAATGAAAAGAATGTTGTAGCTTTGTGAGATGAATTCACACATCACAAAGCAGTTTCTCAGAAAGCTACTTTCTAATTTTTATCTGAGGATATTTCCTTTGTCACCATAGGCCTCAATGCACTCTCAAATATCCCTTTGCAGATTCCACGAAAACAATGTTAACACACTGCTCCCTGAATAGAAACATGTAACTGTGAGATGAATTCACACATCACAAAGAAGTTTCTCAGAAACCTTCTTTCTAGTTATTATCTGAGGATATTTCCTTTGTCACCATAGGCTTCAATGTGTTCCCAATATCCTACTGCTGATTCCAGGAAAACAGTCTTAGCAAACTACTCCATGAAAATGATGATGTAAATCTTTGAGATGCATTCACACATCACAAAGCAGTTTCTCAGAAAGCTTCTTTCTAGGTTTCTTCAGAGGATATTTCCTTTTTCACAATAGGCATAATATGCCATATTTTTCATTGAGCAGTTTGTTAACAGGTTTTTCTTGTAATCTGTAATGGGATATTCGGGATCACTTTGAGGCCTATGGTGACAAAGGAAATAGTCTCTGATAAAAACTAGAAAGAAGCTTTCTGAGAAACAGTTTTGTGAGGTGTGATCCTTTTCATGTAGCAGTTTGGTAGCACTCTTTTGAGGGAATCTGAGAAGGCATATTTTGGATGGCATTGAAAACTATAGTGACAAAGGAAATATCCTCCCATAAAAACTGGAAAGAAGTTTTCTTAGAAACTGCTTATTGATGTGTGAATTCACCTCACAATGTTACATTGTTCCTGTCATAGAGCAGTTTGTTAACACTGTTTTCTTGGGATCCGCTATGGAATATTTGGGAGCGCTTTGAAGCGTATGGTGACAAAGGAAATATCCTCAGTTAAAAAAAAGAAAGAGGCTTTCTGAGAAACCTCTTTGTCATGTGTGAATTCATCTCACAGAGTTACACATTTCTTTTTGTGTTGAAGTTTCCTAGCACCGTTTTCCTGGAATCTTCAATAGGATGTTTGGGTGCTCATTGAAGCCTACAGTGATGAGGGAAATATGATCAGGTAAAAAGCAAAAAGAAGCTTTCTGGGAAACTGCTTTGTGATGTGTGAATTCATCTCCCACAGTTACACCTTTCTTTTTATTGAGCTGTTTGCTAACACTATATTTGTGGAATGTGCAAATTTATATTTGCGAGTGCATTGAGGCCTATTCAGGTGACAAAGGAATTATCCTCAAATAAAAACTAGAAAGAAGCTTTCTGAGAAATTTCTTTGTGATGTGTGAATTCATGCCACAGAGTTACACTGTTCTTTTCATTGAGCAGTTTCCTAACACTGTTTTCTTGGGATCTGCAATGGGATATTTGGGAGCGCATTAAAGCTCATGGTGACAAAGGAAATATCCTCATATAAAAACTAGAAAGAAGCTTTCTGAGAAATTCGTTTGTGATGTATGAATTCACCTCCCAGAGTTACACATTTCTTTTCATGGAGTAGTTTGCTAACAACAGTCTCGTCTCGTGGAATCTGCAACAGGATCTTTAGGAGTGTCTTGAAGCCTATGATGACAAGAGAAATATCCTCAGATAAAGATCGAAAACAGGCTTTCTGAGAAATTGCTTTGTGATGTGTGAATTCATCTCACAGAGTTACAGTGTTCTTTTCACTGAGGAGTTTGCTAACATTGTTTTCTTGGAATCTGCAAGGATGTTTATCAGCGCATTGAAGTCTATGGTGACAAAGGATATATCCTCAGATAAAAACTAGAAAGAAGCCCTCTAAGAAGATTCTTTGTAATGTTTGAATTCCTCTCAGAGACATACACCTGTCTTTTCATGGAGCAGTTTGCTAACACTGTTTTCGTGGAATCTGCAAGAGGAAATTTGGGAGCGTATTATGCCCTTTGTGAAAATGGAAATATCCTCTGAGGAAAACTAGAAAGAAGCCTTCTGAGAAACTGCTTTGTGATGTGTGAATTCATGTCACAGAGTTGCACTGTTCTTTTCATTGAATTGTTTCCTAAGACTGTTCTTGGGTTCTGCAATGGGATATTTGGGAGCACATTGAAACTCACTGTGACAAAGGAAATATCCTCAGACAAAAACTAGAAAGAATCTTTTTCATAAACTGATTTGTGATGTGTGAATACATCTCACACAGTTACACCAGTCTTTTCTTTGAGAAGTTTGTTAACACGTTTTTCCTGGAATGTGCAATGCGATATTCAGGATCGCTTTGAGTCCTATCGTGAAAAAGGAAATATTCTCTGATAAAAACTAGGAAGAGTCTTTCTGAGAAACAGTTTTGTGATGTGTTAATTCATCTCACTGAGTTACACGATTCTTTTCATGGAGCAGTTTGGTAGCACTCTTTTTGGGGAATCTGTGAAGGGATATTTTGGATCTCATTGAAGACTATGGTGACAAAGGAAATACCCTCCCAAAAAAACTAGAAAGAAGTTTTCTGAGAAACTCCTTTGTGATGTGTGAATTCATCTCACAAAGTTACATTGTTCTTTTCATTGAACAGTTTGCTAACAGTGTTTTCTTGGGATATGCAATGGAATATTTGGGAGTGCATTGAAGTGTATGATGACACAGAAAATATCCTCAGTTAAAAACAAGAAATAAAATTTCTGAGAAACCAGTTTGTGCTGTGTTACTTCATCTCACAGAGTTACACATTTCTTTTCATGTTGAAGTTTCCTAACACCGTTTTCGTGGAATCTGCAAGAGGATATTTGGGAGCGCATTGAAGCTCATGGTGACAAAGGAAATATCTTCATATAAAAAACAGAAAGAAGCTTTCTGAAAAACTAGTTTGTGATGTATGAATTCATCTGTCAGAGATACACATTTCTTTTCATGGCATAGTTTGCTAACAACGATCTCCTGGAACCTGCAACAGGATCTATGGGTGCCCCTTGAAGCCTATGGTGACAAAGGAAATATCCTTAGATAAAAACCAAAAAGAGGCTTTCTGAGAAATTGCCTTGTGATGTGTGATTTCATCACACAGAGTTACACTGTTCTTTTCACTGAGCAGTTTGCTAACACTGTTTTCTTGGAATCTGCAATGGGATATTTGGGGGCACGCATTGAAGTCCACGGTGACAAAGGAAACATGCTCAGATAAAAACTAGACAGAAACCCTCTGAGAAACATCTTTGTAATGTGTTAATTCATCTCACAGAGATACACCTGTCTTTTCATGGAGCAGTTTGCTAGCACTGTTTTCGTGGAATCTGCAAGAGGATATTTATGAGTGTATTATGCCTATTGTGAAAAAGGAAATATCCTCCGATGAAAACTAGAAAGAAGCTTTCTGAGAAACTGCTTTGTGGTATGTGAGTGCATCTCAAAGAGTTACACCATTATTTTCATGGAGCAGTTTGCTAACACTGATTTCCTGGAATCAGCAGTAGGATATTGGGAGCACATTGAAGACTATGGTGACAAAGAAAATACCCTCAGATAACAACTAGAAAGAAGGTTTCTGAGAAACTTCTTTGTGATGTGTGAATCCATCTCACAGAGTTACAGGATTCTCTTCATGGCGCAGTTTGGTGGCACTGCTTTTGGGGAATCTGAGAAGGGATATTTTGGATCACAATGAAGCCTATGGTGACAAAGGAAATATCCTCTGATAAAAACTAGAAAGAAGTTTCTGAGAAACTGGTTTGTGATGTATGAATTCATCTCTCAGCATTACATATTTCTTTTCATGGAGTAGATAGCTGACAATGTTCTCGTGGAGTCTGCAACAGGATCTGTGGCAGCTCCTTGAAGCCTATGATGACAAGGGAAATATCCTCAGATAAAAACCAAAAGGAGGATTTCTGAGAAATTAATTTGTGATGTGTCAATTTATCTCACAGAGATACACCTGTCTTTTCATGGAGCAGTTTGCTAACACTGTTTTCATGGAATCTGCAAGAGGAAATTTGGGTGTGTATTATGCCTATTGTGAAAAAGGAAATCTCCTCCTATGAAAACTAGAAAGAAGCTTTATGAGAAACTGCTTTGTGATGTGTGAATGCATCTCAAAGAGTTACACCATTATTTTCATGGAGCAGTTTGCTAACACTGTTTTCATGGAAACTGCAGTAGGATATTTGTGAGCGCATTGAAGTCAATGGTGACAAAGGAAATATTATCCGGTAAAAAGTAGAAAGAAGCTTTCTGAGAAACTTCTTCATGATGTGTGAAATCATTTCACAGAGTTACACGTTTCTATTCATGGAGCAGTTTGCTAACACTGTTTTTGTGGAATCCACAAATGGATATTTGAGAGTGCATTGAAGCCTATGGTGACAAAGGAAATATCCTCAGATAAAAGCTAGAAAGGTTTCTAAGATACTGCTTTGTGATGTGTGAATTCATCTCACACAGTTACACCATTCTTTTCATTGAGCAATTTTTTCACACGTTTTTCTTTGAATCTGCAGTGGGATATTCGGCATCGCTTTGAGACCTATGGTGAGAAAGGAAATGTTCTCTGATAAAAACTAAAAAGAAGTTTTCTGAGAAACAGTTTTGTGATGTTTAAATTCTTCTCACTGAGTTACGCGATTCCTTTTAAGGAGCAGTTTGGTTGGACGGTTTTTCGGAATCTGAGAAAGGATACTTTGGATTGCATAATGAGACTATGGTGAGAAACGAAATATCCTCCCATAAAAAGTAGAAAGAAGCTTTCTGAGAAACTCCTTTGTGATGTGTGAATTCATCTCACAGAGTTACTTCGCTCTTTCCATTGAGAAGGTTGCTAACACTGTTTTCCTGGGATCTGCAATGGAATATTTGGGAGCGCATTGAAGTGTACGGTGACAAATGAAATATCCTCAGTTAAAAACAAGAAATAAGCTTTCTGAGAAACCGGTTTGTGCTGTGTTAATTCATCTCACAGAGTTACATATTTCTTTTTGTGTTGAAGTTTCATAACACCAATTTCGTGGAATCTGCAAGAGGTTATTTGGGAGCATATTGAAGCTCACGATGACAAAGGAAATATCCTCATATAAAATCTAGAAAGAAGTTTTCTGAGAAACTGGTTTGTGAGGTATGAATTCCTCTCTTAGAGTTACACATTTCTTTTCATGGTATAGTTTCCTAACAACGTTCTTGTGGAATATGCAACAGGATCTATGGGAGTGCCTTGAAGCCTAAGATGATAAAGAAAATATCCTCAGATAAAAACCAAAAAGAGGCCTTCTGAGAAATTGCTTTCTGATGTGTGAATTCATAACACAGATTTACACTGTTCTTTTCACTGAGCAGTTTGCTATCACTGTTTTCTTGGAATCTGCAATGGGATATTTGGGAGCGCATTGAAGCCTATGGTGACAAAGGAAATATCCTCAGACAGCAACTAGAAAGAAGCTTTCTGATGAACTGCTTTGTGATGTGAGAATTCATCTCACAGAGTTACAGGATTCTCTTCAGGGAGCAGTTTGGTAGCACGGCTTTTGGGGAATCTGAGAAGGGATATTTTGGATTGCAATGAAGTCTATGGTGACAAAGGAAATACCTCTGATCAAAACTAGAAAGAAGCTTTCTGAGAAACTACTTTGTGATGTGTGAAATCATATCACAGAGATATACGTTGCTATTCATGTAGCAGTTTGCTAACTTTTTTCATGGAATCTGCAAAGGGATATTTGAGAGTGCATTGAGGCCTATGGTGACAAAGGAAATATCCCCAGATAAAAACTAGAAAGAAGCATTCTGAGAAACTGCTTTGTGATGTGTGACTTCATCTCACAGAGTTACACCATTCTTTTCACTGAGCCATTTGTTTACATGTTTATCTTGGAATCTGCAATAGGATATTTGGGATCGCTTTGAGGCCTGTAGTGAAACAGGAAATATTCTCTGGAAAAAACAGGAAATAAGCTTTCTGAGAAACAGCTTTGTGATGGGTGAATTCATCTCACTGAGTTATATGATTCTTTTCATGGAGCAGTTTGGTAGGACTCTTTTTTGGGAAGATGAGAAGGGATATTTGGTATCGCATTGAAGTCTATGGTGACAAAGGAAATATCCTCACATAAAAAACTACAAGGAAGCTTTCTGAGAAACTGCTTTGTGATGTGTGAATTAATCTCACAAAGTTACATTGTTCTTTTCATTGAGCCGTTTGCTAACACTGTTTTCTTGGGATCTGCAATGGAATATTTGGGAGTGCTTTGTAGCATATGGTGACAAAGGAAATATCCTCAGTTAAAAACAAGAAGGGAGCTTTCTGAGAAACGTCTTTGTCATGTGTGAATTCAATTCACAGAGTTACACATTTCTTTTTGTGTTGAAGTTTCCTAACACCATTTTCATGGTATCCTCAATAGGACATTTGGGTGTGCTTTGAAGCCTATAGTGACGAGGGAAATATGATCAGGTAAAAAGCAAAAAGAAGCTTTGTGGGAAAATGCTTTGTGATGTGTGAATTCATCTCCCACAGTTACACCTTTCTCTTCATTGAGCTGTTTGCTAACACTGTTTTTGTGGAATCTGCAAAGGTATATTTGTGAGCGCATTGAGGTCTATTCAGGTGAAAAAGAAACTATCTTCAGTTAAAAACTAGAGGGAAGCTGTCTGAGAAACTTCTTTGTAGTGTGTGAATTCAAGTCACAGAGTTACATTGTTCTTTTCATTGAGCAGTTTCCCAACACTGGAGTAGTTTGATAGCACTCCATTTGGGGAATCTGTGAAGGGATATTTGAGAGTGCATTGAAGCCCATGGTGACAAAGGAATTATCCTCAGGTAAACATTTGAAAGAAGCTTTCTGGGAAACTGCTTTGTGATGTGTGAATTCATCTCACACAGTTACATCATTCTTTTCATTGAGCAGTTTGTTAACACGTTTTTCTTGGAATCTGCAACGGGATGTTTGGGATCGCGTTGAGGCCTATGGTGACAAAGGAAATATTCTCTGATAAAAACTAGAAAGAAGCTTCCTGAGAAACTTCTTTGTGATGTGTGAAATCATCTCACAGAGTTACACTTTTCTATTCATGGAGCAGTTAGCTAACATCGTTTTCCTGGAATCTGCAAATGGATATTTGAGAGTGCATTGAGGCCTATGGTGACAAAGGAAATATCCTCAGATAAAAACTAGAAAGAAGCTTTCTGAGAAACTGCTTTGTGATGTGTGAATTCATCTCACACAGTTACACTATTCTTTTTATTGAGCAGTTTGTTAACACGTTTTTCTTGGAATCTGCAATGGGATATTCGGGATCGCTTTGAGGTCTATGGTGAAAAAGGAAATATTCTCAGATTAAAACTAGAAAGAAACTTTCTGAGAAACACCTTTGTGATGTGTGAATTGACCTCAATGGGTTACATGATTCTTTTCATGGAGCAGTTGGGTGACATTCCTTTTTGGGAATCTGAGAAGGGATATTTTGGATCGCATTGAAGCTTACGGTGACAAAGGAAATATCCTTGGATAAAAACGAGAAAGAAGTTTTCTGAGAAACTGCTTTGTGATGTGTGAATTAATCTCACAAAGTTACATTGTTCTTTTCATTGTGCAGTTTGCTAACACTGTTTTCTTGGGATGCAGTGGAATGTTTGGGAGCGCTTTGAAGCATATAATGATGATGGTAATATCCTCAGTTAAAAACAAGAAAGAAGATTTCTGAGAAACTTCTTTGTCCTGTGTGAATTCATCTCACAGAGTTACAACTTGCTTTTCATTGAGCAGTTTGATAACACTATTTTTGTGGAATCTGTGAAGGGATATTCGTGAGCGCATTGAGGCCTATTCAGGTGAAAAGGGAACTATCCTCAGATAAAAACTAGACAGAAGATGTCTGAGAAACTGCTTTGTGATGTGTGAAATAATGTCACAGAGTTACACTGTTCTTTTCATTGAGCAGTTTCCCAACACTGTTTTCTTGGGATCTGCAATGGGATATTTGGGAGCGCAATGAAGCTCACAGTGACAAAGTAAATATCCTCATATAAAACCTGGAAATAAGTTTTCTGAGAAACTGGTTTGTGATGTATGAATTCATCTCACAGAGTTACATTTTCTTTTCATGGAGTAGTTTGCTAACAACGTTCTCGTGAAATCTGCAACAGGATCCATCAGAGTACCTTGAAGTCAAGGATGACAATGGAAATATCCTCAGATAAAAATCAAAAAGAGGTTTATCAGAAATTGCTTTGTGATGTGTGAATTCATCTCACAGTCACACCATTCTTTTCATTGAGCAGTTTGTTAACACGTTATTCTTGGAATCCACAATGGGATATTCGGGATCACTTTGAGGCCTATGGTGAAAAAGGAAATATTCTCAGATAAAAACTAAAAAGGGACTTTCTGAGAAACAGCCTTGTAATGTGTGAATTCATCTCAGTGAGTTACATGATTCTTTTCATGGAGCAGTTTGGTAACACTCTTTTTTCGGGAATCTGAGAAGGGATATTTTGGATCGCATTGAAGACTATGGTGACAAAGGAAATATCCTCCCATAAACACGAGAAAGAAGCTTTCTGAGAAACTCCTTTGTTATGTGTGAATTCATCTCACAAAATTACGTTGTTCTTTTCATTGAGCAGTTTGCTAACACTGTGTTCTTGGGATCTGCAGTGGAATATTTGGGAGTGCTTTGAAGCGTATGGTGACAAAGGTAATATCCTCAGTTAAAAATAAGAGAGAAGCTTCTGAGAAACTACTTCATCATGTGTGAATACATCTCACAGAGTTACACATTTCTTTTCACGTTGATGTTTCCTAACACCGTTTTCATGGAATCTGCAATAGGATATTTGGGTGCGCATTGAAGCCTATGGTGGCAAGGGAAATATGATCAGGTAAAAACCAAAAAGAAGCTTTCTGGGAAACTGCTTTGTGGTGTGTGAATTAACCTCCCACAGCTACCCCTTTCTTTTCATTGAGTCGTTTGCTAACACTATTTTTGTGGAATCTGCAAATTTATATTAGCGAGCGCGTTGAGGCCTATTCAGGTGAAAAAGGAACTATCCTCAGATAAAAACTAGAAAGAAGCTGTCTGAGAAACTGCTTTGTGATGTATGAATTCGTGTCACAGAGTTACACTGTTGTTCCCATTCAACAGTTTACTAACACCATTTTCTTGGGATCTGCCATAGGATATATGGGAGCGCAAAGAAGCTCATGGTGACAAAGGAAATATCCTCATACAAAAACTAGAAAGAAGCTTTCTGAGAAACTGGTTTGTGATGTATGAATTCATCTCACAGAGTTACACTTTTTTTTTTCAAGGAGTCGTTGGCTAACAACGTTCTCATGGAATCTGCAACAGGATGTATGGGAGCACCTTGAAGCCTATGATGACAAGGGAAATATCCTCAGATAGAAACCAAAAAGAGGCTTTCTGAGAAATTGCCTTGTGATGTGTCAATTCATCTCACGGAGTTACACTGTTCTTTTCACTGAGCAGTTTGCTAACATTGTTTTCTTGCAATCTGCAATGGGATGTTTGAGAGCACATTGAAACATATGGTGACAAAGGAAATATCCTCAGAGAAAAACTAGAAAGAAATCTTCTGAGAAACTTCTTTGTAATGTGTGAATTCATCTCCCTGAGGTACACCTGTCTTTTCACAGAGCAGTTTGCTAAGACTGTTTTCGTGGAATTTGCAAGAGGAAATTTGGGAGCGTGTTACACCTATTGTGAGAAAGGAAATATCCTCCGATGAAAACTAGAAAGAGGCTTTCTGAGAAACTGCTTTGTGATGTGTGAATGCATCTCAAAGAGTTACACCATTATTTTCATGGAGCAGTTTGCTAGCACTGTTTTCCTGGAATCGGCAGTAGGATATTGGGAGCGCATTGAAGCCTGTGGTGACACAGGAAATATCCTCAGATAGCAACTAGAAAGAAACTTTCTGAGAAACTGCTTTGTGATGTGTGAATTCACCTCACAGAGTTACAGGATTGTCTTCATGGAGCAGTTTGGTAGCATGGCTTTTGGGGAAACTGAGAAGGGATATTTTGGATCGCAATGAAGCCTATGGTGACAAAGGAAATATTCTCCAATAAAAACTAGAAAGAAGTTTTCTGAGAAACTTCTTTGTGATGTGTGAAATCATTTCACAGAGTTACACGTTTCTATTCATGGGACAGTTTGCTAACATTGTTTTTGTGAAATCTGCAAAGGGATATTTGAGAGTGCATTGAGGCCTATGGTGACAAAGGAAATATCCTCAGATAAAAACTAGAAAGAAGCTTTCTGAGAAACTGCTTTGTGATGTGTGAATTCATCTCACACAGTTACAACATTTTTTTTATTGAGCTGTTTGTTAACACGCTTTTCTTGGAATCTGCAGTGGGATATCTGGATCGCTTTGAGGCCTAGGGTGAAAAAGGAAATATTCTCTGATAAAAGCTAGAAAGAAGCATTCTGAGAAACAGCTTTGTATGTGTTAATTCATTTCAGTGAGTTACATGATTCTTTTCATGGAGCAGTTTGGTAGTACTCTTTTTTGGGAATCTGAGTAGGGATATTTTGGATTGCATTGAAGACTATAGTGACAAAGGAAATATCTTTCCATAAACACTAGAAAGAAGCTTTCTGAGAAACTGTTTTGTGATGTGTGAATTCATCTCACACAAAGTTACGTTGTTCTTTTCATTGAGCAGTTTGCTAACACTGTTTTCTTGGGATCTGCAATGAAATATTTGGGTGCACTTTGAAGCGTATGGTGACAAAGGGAATTTCCTCAGTTAAAAACAAGAAAGAAGCCCAGTGAAAATTCTTTATCATGAGTGAATTCATCTCACAGAGTTACACATTTCTTTTCGTGTTGAAGTTTCCCCTAACACCTTTTTTGTGGAATCCGTAATAGGATACTTCGGTGCACATTGAAGCCTATGGTGATAAGGGAAATATGATCAGTTAAAAACCAAAAAGAAGCTTTCTGGGAAACTGCTTTGTGATGTGTGAATTAATCTCCCACAGTTACACCTTTCTTTTCATTGAATAGTTTGCTAACACTATTTTTGTGAAATCCGTGAAGGTATATTCACCAGCACATTGAGGCCTATTCAGGTAAAAAAGGAACTATTCTCAGATAAAAACTAGAAAGCAGTTGTCTGAGAAACTGCTTTGTGATGTGTGAATTTGTGTGACAGAGTTCTGCTATTCTTTTCATTGAGCAGTTTCCTAACACAGTTTTCTTGTTATCTGCAATGGGATATTTGGGAGCACATTGAAGCTCATGGTGACAAAGGAAATATCCTCATATAAAAACTAGAAAGAAGCTTTCTGAGAAACTGGTTTGTGATGTATGAATTTATCTCACAGAGTTAAACATTTCTATTCATGGAGTAGTTTGCTAACAACGTTCTCGTGGAATCTGCAACAGGATCTATGGGAGTGCCTTGAAGCTTATGATGACAAGGGAAATATCCTCAGATGAAAACCAAACAGAGGATTTCTGAGAAATTGCTTTGTGATGTGTGAATTCATCTTGCAGAGTTACACTGTTCTTTTCATTGATCAGTTTGCTAACACTGTTTTCTTGGAATCTGCAATGGGATATTTGGGAGCTAATTGAAGTGTATGGTGACAAAGGAAATATCCTCAGAGAAAAACAAGAAGAACCTCTCTGACAAACTTCTGTGTAATGTGTGAATTCACCTCACAGAGATATACCAGTGTTTTCACGGAGCAGTTTGCTAACACTGTTTCACAGAATCTGCAAGAGGAAATTTGGGAGCATATTAGGCCTATTGTGAAAAAGGAAATATCTTCCGATGGAAACTAGAAAGAAGCTTTTCGAGACACTGCTTTGTGAGGTGTGAATGCATCTCAAGGAGTTACACCATTATTTTCATGAAGCAGTTTGCTAACACTGTTTTCCTGGAATTGGGAGTAGGATATTGGGAGCATATTGATGCCTATGGTGACAAAGGAAATATCCTCCAATAAAAGACAGAAAGAAGTTTTCTGAGAAACTGCTCTGTGATGTGTGAATTCATCTCACAGAGTTACAATATTCTCTTCATGGACCAGTTTGGTAGCACGCCTTTTGGGGAATCTGAGAAGGGATATTTTGGGTCGCAATGAAGCCTATGATGACAAAGGAAATATTTTCCAAAAAAAAACTAGAAAGAACTTTTCTTAGAAGCTACTTTTTTTATTTTTTTTTTGTACTTTAAGTTCTAGGGTCCATGTGCACAAGGTGCAGGTTTGTTACATATGTATACTTGTGCCATGTTGGTGTGCTGCACCCATCAACTCGTCAGCACCCATCAACTCGTCATTTACATCAGGTATAACTCCCAATGCCATCCTTCCCCCTTCTCCCTCCCCATAATAGGCCCCAGTGTGTGATATTCCCCTTCCAGAGTCCAAGTAATCTCATTGTTCAATTCCCACCTATGAGTGAGAACATGCAGTGTTTGGTTTTCTGTTCTTGTGATAGTTTGCTGAGAATGATGGTTTCCAGTTGCATCCATGTCCCTACAAACGACACGAACTCATCCATTTTTATGGCTGCATAGTATTCCATGGTGTATATGTGCCACATTTTCTTAATCCAGTCGGTCATTGATGGACATTTGGGTTGATTCCATGTCTTTGCTATTGTGAATAGTGCCACAGTAAACATACGTGTGCATGTGTCTTTATAGCAGCATTATTTATAATCCTTTGAGTATATACCCTGTAATGGGATGTCTGGGTCATATACTATTTCTAGTTCTAGATCCTTGAGGAATTGCCATACTGTTTTCCCCAGTGGTTGAACCAGTTTACAGTCCCACCAACAGTGTGAAAGTGTTCCTATTTCTCCACATCCTCTCCAGCACCTGTTGTTTCCTGACTTTTTAATGATTGCCATTCTAACTGGTGTGAGATGGTATCTCATTGTGGTTTTGATTTGCATTTCTCTGATGGCCAGTGATGACGAGCATTTTTTCATGTGTCTGTTGGCTGTATGCATATCTTCTTTTGAGATATGTCTGTTCATATCATTTGCTCACTTTTTGATGGTGTTGTTTGTTTTTTTCTAGTAAATTTGTTTGAGTTCTTTGTAGGTTCTGTATATTAGCCCTTGTCAGATGAGTAGACTGCAAAAATTTTCTCCCATTCTGTAGGTTGCCTGTTCACTCTGATGGTAGTTTCTTTTGCTGTGCAGAAGCTCTTTAGTTTAACTTGATCCCATTTGTCAATTTTGTCTTTTGTTGTCGTTGCTTTTGGTGTTTAGACATGATGTCCTTGCCCATGTCTATGTATTGAATGATATTACCTAGGTTTTATTCTCGGGTTTTTATGGTATTAGATCTAACATTTAAGTCTCTAATCCATCTTAAATTAATTTTCGTATAAGGAGTAAGGAAAGGATCCAGTTTCAGCTTTCCACTTATGGCCAGCCAATTTTCCCAGCACCATTTATTAAATAGGAAATCCTTTCCCCATTTCTTGTTTCTCTCAGGTTTGTCAAAGATCAGATGGCTGTACATGTGTGGTATTATTTCTGAGGACTCTGTTCTGTGCCATTGGTCTATATCTCTGTTTGGTACCAGTACCATGCTCTTTTGGTTACTGTAGCCTTGTAGTATAGTTTGAAGTTAGGTAGCATGATGCCTCCAACTTTGTTCTTTTGACTTAGGATTGTCTTGGCAATGCGGGCTCCTTTTTGGTTCCAAATGAACTTTAAAGCAATTTTTTTCCAATTCTGTGAAGAAAGTCATGGTAGTTTGATGGGAATGGCATTGAATCTATAAATTACCTTGGGCAGAATGGCCATTTTCATGATATTGATTCTTCCTATCCATGAGCATGGTATGTTCTTCCATTTGTTTGTGTCCTCCTTTATTTCACTGAAGAGTGGATTGTAGTTCTCCTTGAAGAGGTCCTTTACATCCTTTGTAAGTTGGATTCCTAGGTATTTCATTCTCTTTGAAGCAATTGTGAATGGAAGTTCATTCATGATTTGGCTCTCTGTTTGTCTGTTACTGGTATATAAGAATGCTTGTGATTTTTGCACATCAATTATGTATCCTGAGACTTTGTTGAAGTTTCTTTTCAGCTTAAGGAGATTTTGTGCTGAGACAATGGGGTTTTCTAAATATACAATCAGGTCATCTCTAAACAGGGACAATTTGACCCCTTTTCCTAACTGAATACCTTTTATTTCTTTCTCTTGCCTGATTGCCCTAGCCAGAATTTCCAACACTATGTTGAATAGGAGTGGTGAGAGAAGGCATCCCTGTCTTGTGCCAGTTTTCAAAGGGAATCCTTCCAGTTTTTGCCCATTCAGTATGATATTGGCTGTGGTTTTGCCATAAAAAGCTGTTATTATTTGAGATACGTTCCATCAGTACCGAATTTATTGAGCGTTTTTAGCATGAAGGGCTGTTGAATTTTGTCAAAGACCTTTTCTGCATCTCTTGAGATAACATGTGGTTTTTGTCTTTGGTTCTGTTTATATGCTGGATAACGTTTATTGATTGGCATCTGTTGAACCAGCCTTGCATCCCAGGGATGAAGCCCACTTGATCATGGTAGATAAGCTTTTCAATGTGGTGCTGGGTTCTGTTTGCCAGTATTTTATTGAGGAATTGTGCATCGATGTTCATCAGGGATATTGGTCTAAAATTCTCTTTTTTTGTTGTGTCTCTGCCAGGCTTTGATATCAGGATGATGTTGGCCTCATAAAATGAGTTAGGGAGGATTTCCTCTTTTTCTATTGATTGGAATAATTTCAGAAGGAATGGTACCAGCTCCTCCTTGTACTTCCGCCAGAATTCAGCTGTGAATCCGTCTGGTCCTGGACTTTTTTTGGTCAGTAGGCTATTAATTGTTGCCTCAATTTCAGAGCCTACTATTGGTCTATTCAGGGATTCAACTTCTTCCTGGTTTAGTCTTGGGAGAGTGTAAGTGTCCAGGAAATTATCCCTTTCTTCTAGGTTTTCTAGTTTATTTGTGTAGGGATGTTTACAGCATTCTCTGATGGTAGTTTGTATTTCTGTGGGGTCGGTGGTGATATTCCCTTTATCATTTTTAATTGCGTCTATTTGATTCTTCTCTTTTTTCTTCTTTATTAGTCTCACTAGTGGTCTATCAATTTTGCTGATCTTTTCAAAAAACCACCTCCTGAATTAATTGATTTTTTGGAGGGTTTATCGTGTCTCTGTCTCCTTCAGTTCTGCTCTGATCTTAGTTATTTCTTGCCTTCTGCTAGCTTTTGAATGTGTTTGCTCTTGCTTCTCTAGTTCTTTTAATTGTGATGTTAGAGTGTCAATTTTAGATCATTCCTGCTTTCTCTTCTGGGCATTTAGTGCTATAAATTTCCCTTTACACACTGCTTTAAATGTGTCCCAGAGATTCTGGTATATTGTATCTTTGTTTGCATTGGTTTCAAAGAACATCTTTTTTCTGCCTTCATTTCGCTATGTACCCTGTAGTCATTCAGGAGCAGGTTGTTCAGTTTCCATGTAGTTAAGCGGTTTTGATTGATATTCTTATTCCTGAGTTCTAGTTTGATTGCACTGTTGTCTGAGAGGGAGTTTGTTACAATTTCTGTCCTTTTACACTTGCTGAGAAGTGCTTTACTTCCAACTGTGTGGTCAATTTTGGAAGAAGTGTGATGTGGTGCTGAGAAGAATGTATATTCTGTTGATTTTGGGTGGAGAGTTCTGCAGATGTCTATTGGATGCTCTTGGTGCAGAGCTGAGTTCAGTTCCCGGATATCCTTGTTAACTTTCTCATGGATCTGTCTAATGTTGACAGTGGGGTGTTAAAATCTCCCATTATTATTGTATGGGAGTCTAAGTCTCTTTGTAAGTCTCTAAGGACTTGCTTTATGAATCTGGGTGCTCCTGTATTGGGCGCATATATATTTAGGATAGTTAGCTCTTCTTGTTGAATTGATCCCTTTACCATTATGTAATGACCTTCTTTGTCTCTTTTGATCTTTGAGGGCTTAAAGTCTGTTTTTTCAGAGACTAGGATTGCAACCCCTGCTTTTTTCTGTTCTCTATTAGCTTGGTAGATCTTCTTCCATCCCTTTATTTTGAGCCTACGTGTGTCTCTGCATGTGAGATGGGTCTCCTGAATACAGCAAACATATGGGTCTTGACTCTTTATCTAATTTGCCAGTCTGTGTCTTTTAATTGGACGATTTAGTACATTTACATTTAAGTTTAACATTGTTATGTGTGAACTTAATCCTATCATTGTGATATTAGCTGGTTATTTTGCTCGTTAGTTGATGCAGTTTCTTCGTAATATCGATGGTCTTTACATTTTGGCATGTTTTTGCAATGGCTGGTACCGGTTGTTCCTTTCCATGTTTAGTGCTTCCTTCAGCATCTCTTATAGGGCAGGCCTGGTGGTGACAAAATCTCTAAGCATTTGATTGTCTGTAAAGGATTTTATTTCTCCTTCATTGATGAAACTTAGTTTGGCTGGATATGAAATTCTGGGTTGAAAATTCTTTTCTTTAAGAAAGTTGAGGGCCGGGCGCGGTGGCTCAAGCCTGTAATCCCAGCACTTTGGGAGGCCAAGACGGGCGGATCACAAGGTCAGGAGATCGAGACCATCCTGGCTAACACGGTGAAACTGCGTCTCTACTAAAAAATACAAAAACCTAGCTGGGCGAGGTGGCGGGCGTCTGTAGTCCCAGCTACTCGGGAGGCTGAGGCAGGAGAATGGCGTGAACCCGGGAGGCGGAGCTTGCAGTGAGCTGAGATCCGGCCACTGCACTCCAGTCTGGGCGACAAAGCGAGACTCTGTCTCAACAAAAAAAAAAAAAAGAAAGTTGAATATTGGCCCTCACTTTCTTCTGGCTTGTAGAGTTTCTGCCGAGAGATCTGCTGTTAGTCTGATGAGATTCCCTTTGTGTGTAACCTGACCTTTCTCTCTGGCTGCCCTTAACATTTTTTCCTTCATTTCAACTTTGGTGAATTTGACAATTATTTGTCTTGGAGTTGCTCTTCTCGAGGAGTATCTTTTTGGTGTTGTTTTTATTTCCTGAATTTGAATGTTGGCCTGCCTTTCTAGGTTGGGGAAGTTCTCCTGGATGATATCCTGCAGAGTGTTTTCCAACTTGGTTCCATTTTCCCCCTCACTTTCAGGCACAGCAATCAGATGTAGATTTGGTCTTTTCACATAATCCCATATTTCTTGGAGTCTTTGTTCATTTTTTTTCCTTATTTTTCTCTAGACTTCTCTTCTCACTTCATTTCATTCATTTGATCTTCTATCATTGATACTCTTTCTTCCAGTTGATCGAGTTGGTTACTAAAGCTTGTGCATTTGTCACATATTTCTCCTGTCATGATTTTTATCTCTGTCAGTTCGTTTATGGCCTTCTCTGCATTGATTATTCTAGTTATCCATTCTTTCATTCTTTTTTCAAGATTTTTAGTCTTTGCACTTTGTACATAGTTCCTCCTTTAGCTCTGAGAAGTTTGATCCATGAAGCCTTCTCCTCTCAACTCATCAAAGTCATTCTCCGTACAGCTTTGATCCATTGCTGGTGATGAGCTGGGTTCCATTGGAGGGGGAGATGTGCTCTTATTTTTTGAATTTCCAGCTTTTCTGCCCTACTTTTTCCCCATCTTTGTGGTTTTACCTGCCTTTTGTCTTTGATGCTGGTGACGTACTGATGAGGTTTTGGTGTGGGTGTACTTTCTGTTTGTTAATTTTCCTTCTAACAGTCAGGACCCTCAGCTGTAGGTCTGTTGGAGATTGCTTGAGGTCTACTCCAGACCCTATTTGCCTGGGTATCAGCAGCAGAGGCTGCAGAAGATAGAATATTGTTGAAAAGTGAGTGCTGCTCTCTGATTCTTGCACTGGAAGCTTCATCTCAGGGATGTACTCTGCCGTGTGAGTTGTGAGGTGTTAGTCTGAACCTAGTGGGGATGTCTCCCAGTTAGGCTACTCAGGGGTCAGGGACCCACTTGAGCAGACAGTTTGTACATTCTCAGATCTCAACCTCCATGCTAGGAGATCCACCACTCTCTTCAAAGGTGTCAGAGAGCTGTCAGGATTCTCTTCATGGAGCAGTTTGGTAGCACTGCTTTTGGGTAATCTGAGAAGGGATACTTTGGATCGCAATGAAACA
Source organism: Theropithecus gelada (assembly GCF_003255815.1). NCBI lineage: Eukaryota > Metazoa > Chordata > Mammalia > Primates > Cercopithecidae > Theropithecus > Theropithecus gelada. Next base: position 42,888,337 of record NC_037676.1, on the reverse strand, counting down.
TATGGTGACAAGGGAAATATCCTCCGATAAATACTAGAAAGAAGCTTTCTGAGAAACTTATTTGTGATGTGTGAAATCATCTCATAGAGTTATATGTTTATATTCATGGAGAAGTGTGCTAACATTGTTTTCGTGCAACCTACAAAGGGATATTTGAGAGTGCTTTGAAGCCTATGGTGACAAAGGAAATATCAGCAGATAAAAACTAGAAAGAAACTTTTTGAGGAACTGTTTTGTGGTGTGTGAATTCATCTCACACAGTTACACCATTCTTTTCATTGAGCAGTTTGCTAACATGTTTTTCTTGCAATCTGCAATGGGATATTCAGGATCGCTTTGAGGCCTATGGTGAAAAAAGAAATATTCTCAGATAAAAACTAGAAAGAAGCTTTCTAAGAAATAGCTTTGTGATGTGTGAATTCATCTCACTGACTTAGACGATTCTTTTCATGGAGCAGTTTGGTAGCACTCTTTTTGGGGATTCTGAGGAGAGATATTTTGGACTGCATTGAAGACTGTGGTGACAAAGGAAATATCCTTCCATAAAAACTAAAAAGAAGCTTTTGGAGAAACTCCTTTGTGATGTGTGAATTCATCTCACAAACATTCATTATTCTTTTCATTGAGCAGTTTGCTAGCACCTTTTTCTTGGGATCTGCAATGGAATATTTGGGAGCTCTTTGAAGAGTATGGTGACAAAGGAAATATACTCAGTTAAAAAAAGAAAGAAGCTTTCCAGGAAAATTCTTTGTCATGTTTGAATTCTTCTAACATAGTTACACATATCTTTTCATGTTGAAGTTTCCTAACACCGTTTTTGTGGAATCTGCAAGAGGATATTTGGTAGCACATTGAAGTTCATGGTGACAAAGGAAATATGCTCATATAAAAATTAGAAAGAAGATTTCTGAGAAACTGGTTTGTGATGTATGAATTCATCTCTCACAGGTACACTTTTTTTTCATGGAGTAGTTTACTAACAAAGTTCTCGTGGAATCTGCAACAGCATCTATTGGAGCAACTTGAAGCCTATGTTGACAAGGGAAATAACCTCAGATAAAACCCAAAAAGAGGCTTTCAGAGAAATTGCTTTGTGATGTGTGAGTTCATCTCAAAGCATTACACCATCCTTTCACTGAGCAGTTTGCTGACACGGTTTTCTTGGAATCTGCAATGGGATATTTGGGAGCACATTGAAGCCTATGGTGGCAAAGGCTATATCCTCCAATAAAAACTAGAAAGAAGCTTTCTGAGAAACTTCTTTGTGATGTGTGAAGTCATGTCACAGAGTTACACGTTGCTATTGATGGAGCAGTTTGCTAACATTGCTTTGGTGGAAACTGCAAAGGGATATTTGAGGGTGCATTGAGGCCTATGGTGACAAAGGAAATATCCTCAGAAAAAAAGTAGAAAGAAGCTTGCTGAGAAACTGCTTTGTGATGTGTGAATTCGTCTCACATAGTTACACAGTTCTTTTCATTGCGCCATTTGTTAAAATGTTTATCTTGGAATCTGTAAAGGGATATTTGGGATCTTTTTGGGGCCTATGGTGAAAAAGTAAATATTCACTGATAAAAACTAGAAAGAAACTTTCTGAGAAGTAGTTTTGTGTGTGTGAATTCATCTCCCTGAATTACATGATTCTTTTCATGGAGCAGTTTGGTAGCACTATTTTTATGGAATCTGTGAAGGGATATTTTGGATCTCTTTGAAGACTATGGTGACAAAGGAAATATCCTCACCTAAAAACTAGAAAGAAGTTTTCTGAGAAACTCCTTTGTGATGTGTGAATGCATCTCAAAGAGTTACAGCATTATTTTCATGGAGCAGTTTGCTAACACAGTTTTCCTGGAATCAGCAGTAGGATATTCAGAGCGCATTGAAGCCTACGGTGAAAAAGCAAATATCCCCAGATAGCAACTAGAAAGATGCTTTCTGAGAAACCACTTTGTGTTGTATTAATTCATCTCACAGAGTTTCAAGATTCTCTTCCTGGAGAAGCTTGGTATCACTGCTTTTGGGGAATCTGAGAAGGGATAGATTCGATCACAATGAAGCCTATGATGACAAAGGAAATATCCTCTGATACAAACTAGAAAGAAGCTTTCTGAGAAACTTCTTTGTGGTGTTTGAAATCACCTCACATAGTTACACGTTTCTCTTCATGGAGCAGTTTGACAACTTTGTTTTCATGGAATCTGCAATGGGATACTTGGAAGTGCATTGAGGCCTAAGGTGACAACTTAAATGTCCTCAGATAAAAAATAGAAAGAAGCTTTCTGAGAAACCGTTTTGTGATATGTGATTTCATAGCACACAGTTACACCATCCTTTTCATTGAGCAGTTTACTAACATTGTTTTCTTGGAGTCTGAAAAGGGATATTTGAGAGTGCATTGAGACCAATGGTGACAAAGGAAATATCCTCAGATAAAAATGAGAAAGAAGCTTTCTGAAAAACTGCTTTGTGATGTGTGAATTCATCTCACAGAGTCACATTTTTCTCTCCATGAAGCAGTTTGCTAACACGGTTTTCATGGAATGTACAAAGTGATATTTGGGAGCGCATTGAGGCCTATGGTGAAAAAGGAAATATCCTCAGATAAAAATCAGAAAGAAGCTTTCTGAGAAACTGCTTTGTGACGTGTGAATTCATCTCACAGAGTTACACCTTAGTCTTCATGAAGCAGTTGGCTAACACTGTTGTCGCGGAATCTGCAAAGTGATATTTGGGAGCATATTGCAGCCTGTTGTGAAAAAAGATATATCCACAGATGAAAATTAGAAAGAAGCTTTCTGAGAAATTGCTTTCTGAATTGTGAATTCAACTCACTGAGATACACCTGTATTTCATGGAGCCATTTGCTAGCCCTGTATTTGTGGAAGCTGAGAACTGATATTTCGGATCACTTTGAAGATTACACAATCAAAGGAACTATCCTCAGACAAAAACCAGAATGAAGCTTTCTGAGAAACCGCTCTGTGCTAAGTGAATTCATCTCACAGAGTTGCACATGTATTTCGTGGAGCCGTTTGCTAGCACTGTTTTGTGGAATCTGAGAAGTGATATTTTGGATCTCTATGAAGACTCCTGGGACAAAGGAATTATCCTCAGATAAAAACCAGAAAGAAGCTTTCTGAGAAACTGCTATATGATGCATGAATTCATCTGACAAAATTACAACACTCTTTCATGGAGAAGTTTGCTAGCACTATTTTTGAGGAATCTCAGAAGTGGTATTTTAGATATCATTGAATCCCATTGTGAATAATGAAATATCCTCAGATAAAACCCGGAGAGAAGCGTTCTCAGAAATTGTTTTGTGGTGTGTGAATTCACTTCACAGAGGTACACTGCTGCTATCATTGAGAAGTTTGCTAACACTGTTTTCACAGAATTTGCAATGAGATATACGGGAGTGCATTGAGAACTGAAATATCCTCAGATAAAAACGAGAAAGCTTTCTGAGAAACTTATTTGTGATGTGTGAATTCATCTCACAGAATTACACCTTTCTCTTCATGAAGCAGTTTGCTAACACTGTTTTCGTGGAATGTGAAAAGTGATATTTGGGAGTGCATTGAGGACTATGGTGAAAAAGGATATATCCTCAGATGAAAACTGTAAAGAAGCGTTCTGAGAAACTACATTGTGATGAGTAAATGTAACTCACAGAGTTACACTTTTCTTTTCATTGATCTGTTTGCCAGCACTTTTTTCTTGAAATCTGCAATGTGATATCTCTTAGTGCAATGAAGCTTACAGAGACAAAGGAAATAACCAGAGACAAAAATGAGAAAGAAGCTTTCTGAGAAACTGTGTGATGTGTGCTGTGTGAATTCATCTCACAGAGCTACACTTTTCTCTCCATGAAGTAGTTTGCTAACACTGTTTTCGTTCAATCTGCAAACTGATCTTTCAGAGCACATTTAGGCCTATGGTGAAAAAGGAAATATCCTCAGATGAAAAGTAGAAAAAAGCTTTCTGAGAAATTGCTATCTGATGTGTGAATTCATCTCACAGAGTTACACTTTCGTTTCATGGAGCAGTCTGTTACCACTGTTTTCGGGGAATCTGAGAAGGGATGTTTTAGATCACTATGAAGACTATACAGACAAAGGAAATATCCTCAGATAAAAATCAGAAAGAAGCTTTCTGAGAAACTGCTTTGTGATGTGTGAATTCATCTAACAGGGTTACACCACTATTTCATGGAGCCGTTTCCTAGCACTGATTTTGTGGATTCTGAGAACTGATATTTCGGATTGGTTTGAAGAATATAAGGACAAAGGAAAAGTCCTCAGATAAAAACCAGAAAGAAGCTTTCTGAGAAACTGCTTTGTGATGTGTGAATTCATTTCACAGAATTACACCACTCTTTCACGGAGGAGTTTGCTAGCACTGTTTTTGTGGAATCTCAGAAGAGAATTTTAGATATCATTGAATCCCATGGTGAATAATGAAATATACTCAGATAATAAATGGAGAGAAGCGTTCTCCGAAACTACTTTGTGGTGTGTGAATTCACCTCACAGGGTTACACGACTGCTTTCATTGAGATGTTTGCTAACACTGTTTTCACAGCATCTGCAATCAGATATATGGGAGTGCGTTGAGAACTGAAATATCCTCAGGTAAAAATGAGAAAGAAGTTTTTGAGAAACTTCCTTGTGATGTGTGAATTGATTTCACAGACTTACACCTTTGTCTTCATGAAGCTGTTTGCTAACACAGTTTTTGTGGAATCTGCAAAGTGATATTTGGTAGCGCATTTTAGGCTATGGTGAAAAACGATGTATTCTCAGATGAAAACTGGAAAGAAGCGTTCTGAGAAACTGCACTGTGATGTGTGAATGCAACTCACAGAGTTACACTGTTCTTTTCATTGATCAGTTTGCCAAAACTGTTTTCTTGAAATTTGCAATGGGATATTTCTTAGGGCAATGAAGCTTACAGTGACAAAGGAAATATCCTCAGATAAAAACGAGAAAGAAGCTTTCTGAAAAACTGCTTTGTGATGTGTGAATTCATGTCACAGAGTTACACTGTTCTCTCCATGAAGCAGTGTGTTAACACTGTTTTCAGGGATCTGCAAAGTGATATTTGGGAATGCATTGAGGCATATGGTGAAAAAGGAAAAATATTCAGATGAAAACTAGAAAGAAGCTTTCTGAGAAATTGCTTTCTGATGTGTGAATTCAACTCACAGAGTTACACCTGTATTTCGTGGAGTCTTTTCCCAGCCCTGTTTTTGTGGAATCTGAGAACTACTATTTCGGATTGCTTTGAAGACTATACGGTCAAAGGAAATATCCTCAGATGAAAACCAGAATGAAGCTTTCTGGGAAACTACTTTGTGACGTGTGAATACATATCACAGAGTTACACATGTATTTCATGGAGCCATTTGCTGGCCCTGATTTTGTGGAATCTGAGTAGCGATATTGTGGATCTCTATGAAGACTCCTTGGACAAAGGAAATATCCTCAGATAAAAATCAGAAAGAAACTTTATGAGAAACTGCTTTATGATGCTTGAATTCACCTCACAATAATACACCACTCTTTTTTTTATTTATTTATTTATTTATTTATTTATTTATTTATTTATTATTATACTGTAAGTTGTAGGGTACATGTGCATAACGTGCAGGTTTGTTACATATGTATACTTGTGCCTTGTTGGTGTGCTGCACCCATCAACTCGTCATTTACATCAGGTATAACTCCCAATGCAATCCCTCCCCCCGCCCCCCTCCCCATGATAGGCCCCGGTGTGTGATGTTCCCCTTCCCGAGTCCAAGTGATCTCATTGTTCAGTTCCCACCTATGAGTGAGAACATGCGGTGTTTGGTTTTCTGTTCTTGTGATAGTTTGCTAAGAATGATGGATTCCAGCTGCATCCATGTCCCTACAAAGGACACAAACTCATCCTTTTTTATGGCTGCATAGTATTCCATGGTGTATATATGCCACATTTTCTTAATCCAATCTGTCACTGATGGACATTTGGGTTGATTCCAAGTCTTTGCTATTGTGAATAGTGCTGCAATAAACATACGTGTGCATGTGTCTTTATAGCAGCATAATTTATAATCCTTTGGGTATATACCCAGTAATGGGATGGCTGGGTCATATGGTACATCTAGTTCTAGATCCTTGA
>NC_037676.1:42732330-42827229 GCF_003255815.1 Theropithecus gelada | reverse complement strand
TGGGATCTCATTAAACTAAAGAGCTTCTGCACAGCAAAAGAAACTACCATCAGAGTGAACAGGCAACCTACAGAATGGGAGAAAATTTTTGCAATCTACTCGTCTGACAAAGGGCTAATATCCAGAACCTACAAAGAACTCAAACAAATTCTCTCCAGTTTTTATCTGAAGATATGTCCTATTTCACCATAGGCCTGAATGTGCTCCTGAATGTCCTTTCAGAGATCCGTCCATGATGACATTTCAAAACTGCGTAATAGAAAGTTTTATCTATGTGGGACGAATAAACATATCTATCACAAAGCAGTTTCACAGAAAGCTTCTTTCCAGTTTCTGTCAGAGAATATTTACTTTTTCAACCACAGCCATCCATATACTCCTTAATGTCCTCTGGTAGCTTTTTCTCCGAAAGTGATTTCCCAATCCTCTAATCCTCTATGAGAAAAAAGGTATAATTCTGTGAGTGGAATACACATGTCACAAAACAGCTCCTCGGAAAGCGTATCTCCAGTTTCTATCTGAAAATATTTCCTTTTTCACCATAAGCCTCAAAGTGCTCTCAAATATCCCTTTGCAGACTAAACAAAAACAGTGTTCGAATACTGCTCAATGAAAAGAGAACTTTAACTGTGCGAGTGGAGTTCACTCGACACAGAGTAGTTTCACAGAGAGCTTCTTTCTGGTTTCTAGCTGAGATTATTTCTTTTTCAGGATATTGTAAAGAGCGTTCCCAAATATCCTTTCTCAGATTCCAAAGAAACAGTTATTTCAAACTGCTCAATCCAAAGAATGATTTAACTCTATGAGATGAATACAAAATCACAAAAGAGTTACTCAGAATGCTTCTTTCTAATTTTCAACGGAAGACATTTCCTTGCTCACTACAGGCTTCTGATCGCCACTTAATAGCCCTTCGCAGAATCTTCAAAGAGAGACTTTCCAAACTGGAAAATGTAGAGTAAGCTTTTACTCTGTGAAATGAATTGACATTTCAGAGAGCAGTTTCTTAGAATGCTTCTTTCCGGGTTTTATTGGACGACATTTTACTTTTCTCCACGTCTTCAGTGTGCTCCAAATATCACTTTTTTAGTTATACAGGAACAGTGTTCTAACAGTGTCTTATGAGAAAAAAGGTATAACTCCCTGAGTGGAGAAAGCTTCTCTCCAGTTTTTATCTGAAGATATCTCCTATTTCACCATAGGCCCGAATGTGCTCCCGAATGTCCTTTCACGGATCCGTCCAGGACAGCGTTTCAAAACTGCGTAATAGAAAGAAAGTTTTATCTCTTCGGGATGAATAAACATATCTATCACAAAGCATTTTCACAAAAAGCTTCTTTCCAGTTTTTGTCTGAGGATATTTCCTTTTTCAACATAGCTGTCCATATACTCCTGAATGTCCCCTTGTAGCTTTTTCTCCAAAAGGGATTCCCCAATCCACTATGAGAAGAAAAGTGTACTTCTTTGAGTGGAATGCACATGTCACAAAGCAGCTCCTCGGAAGTCTTCTCTCCAGTTTCCATCTGAGGATATTTCCCTTTTCACCCTAAGCCTCAAAGTGCTCCCAAGTATCCCTTAGTTGACAAAACTAAGACAGTGTTAGAATACTGCTCAATGAAAACAGAAGCTTAACTGTGTGGGTGGAATTCACATGACACAGAGCAGTTTCACAGAAAGCTTCTTTCTGGTTTTTATCAGAGGGTGTTTTTTTTTTTTTCAGCATATTGTAAAGAACGTTCCCAAATGTCCTTTCTCAGGTTCCACGGAAAGAGTGATTTCAAACTGCTCAATCCAAAGAATGATTTAACCCTATGAGATGAATACAGACATCACAAAGCAGTTGCTCAGAAATCATCTCTCCAGTTTTCAATGGAAGACATTTCCTTGCTAACCACAGGTCTCCGGTCACCACTTAATATCCCTTTGTAGAATAATCAAAGACAGATGTTCCAAACTGGGAAATGTAGAGTAAGCTTTGACTCTCTGAAATGAAGGCACATGTCAGAGAGCAGTTTCTTGGAGCGCTTCTTTCTGGGTTTTATTTCAGGATATTTCACTTTTCGCTATAGTCTTCCATGCACTCCAAATATCACTTTTTAGGTTTTACAGGAACAGTGTTCAAACATTGCCTTATGAAAAAAGAGTTATAACTCCCTGAGTGGAATGCACACATCACAAAGCAGTTTCTCAGAAAGCTTCTTGCCAGTTTTTATCTGAAGGTATTTCCTTTTTCCCCACTGGCCTGCATCTGCTCCGGAATGTCCCTTCACGAATCCATCCATGATGGAGTTACCGAACTGCGTAATATAAGAAACTTTTATCTAGGTGAGATGAATAAACATAGCAAAAAACAGATTCACAGAAAGATTCCCTCCAGTTTTTATCTGAAGATATTTCCTTTTTCAACATACTCCTGAAAGTGCTCCCGAATGTCCCTTCACAAATTCATCCATGACAGAGTTTCCAAGCTGCATAATGTAGAGAAAGCTTTATCTATGTGAAATGAATACATATATCAAAGAACTGTATCACAGAAAGGGTTTCCCCAATGCTGTATGAGAAGAGAGGTATAACACTGTGAGTGGATTGCACACGTCACAATGCAGTTCTGCGGATAGCTTCTATCTAGTTTCTATCTGAACATATTTTCTTTTTCACCATAAGCCTCAAAGTGCTCCCGTATATCCTTTCGTATGCTAAACATGAACAATGTTAGAACACTGCTCAATGAAAAGACAAGCTTAACTGAGCGAGAGGAATTCACATGACACACAGCAGTTTCACAGAAAGCTTCCTTCTGGTTTTTATCTGAGGATATTTCTTTCTCCATATTCTAAAGATCATCCCCAAATGTCCCTCCTCAGATTCCACAGAAGCAGTGATTTCAAACTGCTCAGTCCAAAGAATGATTTAACTCTATGAGATGAATGCACCATCACAAAGCAGTTGCTCAGACAACTTCTCTGCAGTATTCATCGGAAGACATTTCCTTGCTCACCACATGCCTCCGGGCAACACTTAATATCCCTTCGCAGATTACTCAAAGACAGAATTTACAAACTGGGCAATGTAGAGTATGCTTTACCTCTATGAAATGAATGCACATATCTGAGAGCAGTTTCTTTGAACGCTTCTTTCTGGGTTTTATTTCAGGATATTTCACTTTTTGCCGTAGTCTTCAATGCACTGCAAAGTCTCACTTTTTCAGTTTTACAGGAACAGTGTTCCAACACTGCCTTATGACAAAATAGGTATAACTCCCTGAGTGGAAGGCACACATCACAAAGCAGTTTCTCAGAAAGCTTGTCTCCAGTTTTTATCTACAGATATTTCCTTTTTCACCGTAGGCCTGAATATGCTCCCGAATGTCCCTTCGCAGATCCGTCCATGACGGAGATTCCTAACTGTGTAATAGAAAGAAGGTTTTATCTATGTGAGATCAATAAGTGTATCTATCACAAAGCAGTTTCACAGAAGGCTTCTTTCCAGTTTTTGTCTGACGATATTTCCTTTTTAACCATAGCCATCCATATACTCCGAAATGTCCCATGGTAGCTTTTTCTCCAAAAGGGATTCTATGAGAAGGAAAGTATAACTCTTTGAGTGAAGTGCACACGTCACAAAGCAGCTCCTCGGAAAGCTTCTCTCCAGTTTCTATCTGAAGATATTTCCGTTTTCACCATAAGCCTCAAAGTGCCCCTGAAATTCCCTTCACAGACTAAACAAAAACAGTGTTAGAATACTGTTCAATGAAATGAGAAGCTGAACTGGACGAGTGGAATTCACATGAGAAAGAGCAGTTTCACAGAAAGTTTCCTTCTGATTTTTATCTGAGGGTATTTCTTTTTCAGCATATCCTAAGGAGCATTCCCAAATGTCCTTTCTCAGGATCCACAGAAAGAGTGATTTCCAACTGCTCAATCCAAAGAATGACTTAACTCTATGAGATGAATACACACATCCCAAAGCAGTGGCTCTCCAGTTTTCAACGGAAGACATTTCCTTGCTCACCACAGGCCTCCAGGCACCACTTAATATCACTTTGCAGTTTACTGAAAGACAGTATTTACAAACTGGGCAATGTAGAGTGAGCTTTACCTCTGTGAAATGAATATCCGAGAGCAGTTTCTTCGAACACTTCTTTCTGGGTTTTATATGAGGATATATCACTTTTTGCCAGAGTCTTCAATGCGCTCTGAAATATCAGTTTTTCCTTTTACAGGAACTGTGTTCAAACACTGCCTTATCAGAAAAGAGGTGTAACTCCCTGCGTGGAATGCACACATCACAAAGCAGTTTCTCAAAAAGCTTCTCTCCATTTCATTTCTGAAGAAATTTCCTTTTTCACCATAGGCCTGAATGCACTTTCGAATATCCTGTCGTGGATCCGTCCATGACAGATTTTCCAAACTGGGTAATATAAAGAAAGTTTTATCTATGTGAGATAAATAAACATAACAAAAAGCAGATTCACAGAAAGTTTCTTTCCAGTTTATATCTGAAGATATTTCCTTTTTCAACATAGTCCTCAATGTACTCCCGAATATCCCTTTGCGAATTCATCCATGACAGAGTTTCCAAGCTGTGTAATGTAGAGAAAGCTTTATCTATGTAAGATAAATACACATATCATAGAACAGAATACAGAAAGTGTTTCCCCGATGCTGTATGAGAAGAGAGGTATAATACTGTAAGTGGAATGCACATGTCACAAAGCAGTTCCGCGGAAAGCTTCTCTCCAGTTTCTATCTGAAAATATTTTCTTTTTCACCATAAGGCTCAAAGTGCTCCCGTATATCCCTTATACGCTAAACATAAACAATGTTAGAAAACTGCTCAATGAAAAGAGAAGCTTAACTGAGTGAGAGGAATTCACAAAACATACAGCAGTTTCACAGAAAGCTTCCTTCTGGTTTTTATCTGAGGATATTTCGTTCTCCATATTCTAAAGAGCGTTCTCAAATGTCCTTCCTCAGATTCCATAGAAACAACGATTTCAAACTCTTCAATCCAAAGACTGACTTAACTCTATGAGAATAATGCACACATCACAAAGCAACTGCTCAGAAAGCTTCTCTCCTGTTTTCAACAGAAGACATTTTTTTGCTCAAAACAGCCCTCTGGGAGCTTCTTAACTTCCTTTCGCAGATTCCTCAAAGACAGAGTTTCCAAACTGGGCAATATAGAGTAAACTTTAACTCCATGTAATGAATGCACACATTAGAGAGCAGTTTCTTGGAATGCTTCTTTCTGGGTTTTATTTGAGGATATTTCACTTTTAGTCATAGTCTTCAATGGCCTCGTAATATCACTTTTTCGGTTTTACAGGAACAGGCTTCATACACAGCCTTATTAGAAAAGAGGTACAACTCCCTGAGTGGAATGCACACGTCACAAAGCAGTTTCTCAGAAAGCTTCTCTGCAATTTTAATCTGAAGATATTTCCATTTTCAACATATGCCTGATTTTACTCCCAAATATCCCTTCGCAGATCCGTCCATGACAGAGTTTCCAAGCTGTTTAATGTAAAGAAAGCTTTATCAATGTGAGATGAATAGAGATAGCAAAAAGCAGATTGACAGAAAGCTTCTTTCCAGTTTTTATCTAAAGATATTTCCTTTTTCACCATACTCCTGAATGAGCTCCAGAATGTCCCTTCGCAGATTCGTCCATGACAGAGTTTCCAAGCTGGGTAATGTCAAGAAAGCTTTAGATATGTGAGATGAATACACATATTTCAAAGCAGTGTCGCATAAAGCTTCTTTCCAGTTTTAGTCTGAGTTTATTTTCCTTTTCACTATATTCATTAATATGCCCCCGAATATCCCTTGGTACCTTTTTCTCCAAAAGGATTTCCCAAATGCTGTCTGAGAAGAGAGGTATAACACTGTGAGTGGAATGCACACATCACAAAGCAGTTCCTCAGAGAGCTTCTCTCCAGTTTCTATCTGAAAATATTTCCTTTTTTAACCATAAGCCTCAAAGCACTCCCGAATATCCCTTCACACCCTAACAGCTGTTGAAAACAGCTCAGTGAGAAGAGAAGCTTAACTGAGTGAGAGGAATTCACATGACACAGAGCAGTTTCACAGAAAGCTCCCTTCTGGTTTTTATCTTAGGATATTTCTTTCTCCATATTCTAAAGAGCGTTCCCAAATATCCTTCCTCAGAGTCCATAGAAACAGAGATTTCAGACTTCTCAATCCAAAGAATGATTTAACTCTATGGGATGAATACACACATCACAAAGCAGCTGCTCAGAAAGCTTCTCTCCAGTTTTCAACTGAAGACATTTCCTTGCTCACCACAGGCCTCTGGGTGCCAATTAATATCCCTTGGCAGATTCCTCAAGGGAGAGCTTCCAAACTGGGCAACTTAGAGTAAGCTTTACTTGTGTGAAATAAATACACATATAAGAGAGCATTTTTTTGGAATGCTTCTTTCTGGGTTTTAATTGAGGATAGTTCACTTTTCACCATAGTCTTTAAAGTGCTCCAAAATATCACTTTTTCGGTTTTACAGGAACAGTGTTCAAACACTGCGTTATGACAAAAGATGTAAAACTCCCTGAGTTGAATGCACACATCACAAAGCAGTTTCTCAGAGTTTCTCCTCCGTTTTTATCTGAAGATATTTCCTTTTTCACCATAGGCCTGAATGTGCTCCCGAATGTCCGTTCATGGATCCGTCCATGATGGAGTTTCTTAACTGCGTAATATAAAGAAGGTTTTACCTATGTGAGATCAATAAGCATTTCTATCACAAAGCAGTTTCACAGAAGGCTTCTTTCCAGTTTTTGTCTGACAATATTTCCTTTTTTACCATAGCCATTCATATACTCTCAAATGTCTCATGGTAGCTTTTTCTCCAAAAGGGATTCCCCAATCCTCTATGAGAAGAAAGCTATAACTCTTTGAGTGAAGTGCACACGTCACAAAGCAGCTCCTCGGAAAGCTTCTCTCCAGTTCCTATCTGAAGATATTTCCGTTTTCTACATAAGCCTCAAAGTGCCCCCGAAATTCCCTTCACACACTAAACAAAAAGAGTGTTAGAATACTGTTCAATGAAATGAGAAACTGAACTGAGCAAGTGAAATTCACATGAGACAGAGCAGTTTCACAGAAAGTTTTCTTCTGATTTTTATCTGAGGGTATTTCTTTTTCAGCATATTCTTTTTTTTTTTTTTTTTTTTTTTTGAGACGGAGTCTCGCTCTGTCGCCCAGTCTGTAGTGCAGTGGCCAGATCTCAGCTCACTGCAAGCTCCGCCTCCCGGGTTCCCGCTCTTCTCCTGCCTCAGCCTCCCGAGTAGCTGGGACCACAGGCGCCGCCACCTCGCCCGGCTAATTTTTTTTGTGTTTTTAGTAGAGACGGGGTTTCGCCGTGTTAGCCAGGATGGTCTCGATCTCCTGACCTTGTGATCCGCCCGTCTCGGCCTCCCAAAGTGCTGAGATTACAGGCTTGAGCCACCGCGCCCGGCCTCTTTTTCAGCATATTCTAAGGAGCGTTCCCAAATGTACTTTCTCCGGTTCCACAGAAACAGTGATTTCCAACTGCTCAATTCAAAGAACGATTTAACTCTATGAGATGAATACACCCATCCCAAAGCAGTGGCTCAGAAAGCTTCTCTCCAGTTTTCAATGGAAGACATTTCCTTGCTCAACATAGGCCTCTGGGCACCACTCAATATCCCTTTGCAGATTACTCAAATACAGAGTTGCCAAACTGGGCAATTTACAGTAAGTTATAATTCTCTGAGATGAATGCACATATCACAGAGTAGTTTCTTGGAAAGCTCCTCTCTGAGTTTTATTTGAGGATATTTCACTTTTCACCATAGTCTTCAATGTGCTCCAAAATACCTCTTTCTCTGTTTTACAGGAACAGTGTTCAAACACTGCTTTATGAGAAAAGAGATAAAACTCCCTGAGTAGAATGCACACATCAAAAAGCAGTTTCTCAGGAAGCTTCTCTCTGGTTTTTATCTGAAGATATTTCCTTTTTCACCATTGTCCTGAATTTGCTTCTGAAGGTCCCTTCGTGGATCAGTCCATGACGGAATATCCAAGCTGCATAATGTAGAAAAAGCTTCATCTATGTGAAATGAATAAACATAGCAAAAAGCAGATTCACACAATGCTTCTTTCCAGTTTTTATCTGAAGATATTTCCTTTTTCACCAGAGTCCTGAATGTGCTCCCAAATGTCCCTTCCCGGATCAGTCCACGACTTAGTTTCCAAGCTGTGTAACATAAGAACGCTTTATGTATGTGAGATTAATGCACATAGCAAAAAGCAGGTTCATTGAAAGCTTCTTTGCAGTTTTTATCTGATGATATTTCCTTTTTTAACCTATCTGGAATGTGCTCCTGAATGTCCTTTCGCAGATCCGTCCATGACAGAGTTGCCAAACTGCATAATGTAATGAAAGCTTTATCTACGTGAGGTGAATACAGATAGTATAGAGCAGTTTCACAGAAAGCTTTTTTTCTCTTTTTGTCTGAGGCTATTTCCCGTTCCACCATAGGCGTCAATATGCCCCCGAATATACCTTGGTACCTTTTACTCCAAAAGGGCTTCCCCGATGCCATATGAGAACAGAGGTATAACACAGTGAGTGGAATGCACACGTCACAAAGCAGCTACTCAGGAAGCTTCTCTCCAGTTTCGTTCTGAACATAAATCCTTTTTCACTGCAAGCCGAAAGCACTCCTGAATATCCCTTCACATGCTAAACAAAAACAGTGTTAAAAAACTGCTCATGAAAAGAGAAGCTTAACTGAGCGAGAGGAATTCACACCACACATAGCAGTTTCAAGAAAGCTTCCTTCTGGTTTTTATCTGAGGATATTTCTTCCTCCATATTCTAAAGAACATTCCCAAATGTCTTTCCTCAGATTTCACAGCAATAGTGATTTCAAACTGCTCAATCCCAAGAATGATTTAACTATATGAGATGACTACACAAGTTACAAAGCAGTTGCTCAGAAAGCTTCTCCCCAGTTTTCAAGGGAAGATGTTCCTTCCTCATCACAGGCCTCTGGGTGCCACTAAATATCCCTTCGCAGATTCCTCAAAAACAGAGTTTCCAAACTGGGCAATGTAGAGCAAGCTTTAACTCTGTAAACTAAATGCACATATCAGAGAGCAGTTTCTTGTAACATTTCTTTCTCGTTTTTATTTGAGGATAGTTAAATTTTTGCCATAGTCTTCAACGTGCTCCAAAATATCACTTTTTTGGTTTTACAGGAACAGTGTTAAAGCACTGCCTAATGAGAATAGAGGTGTAACTCCCTGAGTGGAATGCACACATCACAAAGCAATTTCTCAGAACGCTTCCCTCCGGTTCTTATCTGAAGATATTTCCTTTTTCACCATAGTGCTGAATGTGCACCCGAATGTCCCTTCGCGGATCCGTCAATGACGGAGTTTCCAAGTTGCATAATGTAAAGAAAGCTTTATCTATGTGAGATTAATAAACACAGCAAAAAAGAGGTATACGGAAAGCTTCTTTACAGTTTTTTTCTGAACATATTTCCTTTTTCACCATAGGCCTGAATGCTCTCCCGAATATCCCTTTGTGGATCCATCCATGACGGAGTTTCCAAACTGCATAATAGAAAGAAAGTTTTATCTATGTGAGATGAATAAACATGTCTATCACAAAGTAGTTTCAAAAAAAACTTCTTTCCAATTTTTGTCTGAAGATATTTCCTTTTTCACCATAACCGTCCATATACTCCCGAATGTCCATTGGTAGCTATTTCTCCAAAAGGGGTTCCCCAATCCTCTATGAGAAGAAAGGTATAACTCTGTGAGTGGAATGTAAACGTCACTAAGCAGCTCCTTGGAAAGTTTCTCTACAGTTTCTATCTGAAGATATTTCCGTTTTCATCGTATGCCTCAAAGCACTCTCGAATATCCATTCGCAGACTAAACAATAATAGTATTAGAATAATGCTCAATGAAAAGAGAAGCTTAACTATGAGAGTGAAATTAATACGAAACAGAGTTGTTTTACATAAAGGTTCCTTCTGCTTTTTATCTGAAGGTGCTAATTTTTCAGCATATTCTAAAGAGCATTCCCAAATATCCTTTCTCAGATTCCAAAGAAACAGTGATTTCAAACTGCTCAATCCAAAGAATGATGTAACTTTATGAGGTGAATAAACACATCATAAAACTGTTACTCAGAAAATTTATCTTCAGTTTTCAAGGGAAGACATTTTCTTGCTCACCAGAGGCCTCTGGTCGCCACTTAATATCCCTTCACAGATTCCTCAAAGAGAGAGTTTTCAAATTGGGAAATGTAGAGTAAGCTTTAACTCTGTTACATGAATGCACATATCAGAGAGCAGTTTCTTGGAACGCTTCTTTCTGGGTGTTATTTGAGGATATTTCACTTTTTGCCATAGTCTTCAATGTGCTCCGAAATATCACTTTTTCAGTTTTACACGAAGAGTGTTCAAACATTGTCTTATGAGAAAAGAGGTATAACCCCCTGAGTGGAATGCACACAACACAGAGCAGTTTCTCAGAAAGCTTCTCACCAGTTTTTATGTGAAGATATCTCCTTTTTCAATGTAGGCCTGAATGTGCTCCCAAATGTCCCTTCGTGGATCCATACATGACGGAGTTTCCAAGCTGCATACTGTAAAGGAAGCTTTATCTATGTGACATGAATGCATATATCACAGAGCAGTTTCACAGAATGCTTCTTTCTTGTTTTTGTCTGAGGCTATTTTCCTTCTCACCATAGGCATCAACAAGCTCCCGAATATCACTTGGTACCTTTTTCTCCAAAAGGGCTTCCCCGATGCTGTATGAGAAGAGAGGTATAACACTGTGAGTGGAATGCACACGTCACAAAGCAGTTTCTCAGAAAGCTTCTCTCCAGTTTCGGTCTGAACATATTTCGTTTTTCACCATAAGCCTCAAAGCACTCTCGAATATCCCTTCATACGACAAATACAAACAGGGTTGGAAAACTGCAAAATGAAAAGAGAGGCTTAACTGAGCGAGCGAAATTAAGACGACAGAGAGCAGTTTCACAGAAAGCTTCCTTCTTGATTTTTCCTGAGGATATTTCTTTCTCCATATTCTAAGGAGCGTTCCCATATGTCCTTCCTCAGATTCCACAAAAACAGTGATTTCAAAGCGCTCAATACAAAGAATGGTTAAACTCTATGAGACAAATGCACACATCACAAAGCAGTTGCTCAGAAAGCTTCTCTCCAGTTTTCAACAGAAGACGTTTCCTAACTCACCACAAGCCTCTGGGCGCCACTTAATGTTCCTTCATAGATTCCGCAAAGACAGAGTTTCCAAAGTGGGCAATGTAGAGTAAGCTTTAACTCTGTGAAATGAATGCACATATCAGAGAGTAGTTTCTGGGAACGTTTCTCTCTGGGTTTTATTTGAGGATATTTCACTTTTCGCCATAGTCTTCAATGTGCTCCGAAATATCACTTTTTCGGTTTTACAGGAACAGTGTTCAAACATGGCCTTATGAGAAAAGAGGTAAAACTCCCTGAGTGGAATGCACACATCACAAAGCACTTTCTCTGATAGCTTGTGTCCAGTTTTTATCTGCAGATATTTTGTATTTCACGATAGGGCTGAAAGTGCTCCCGAAGGTCCCTTTGCAAATTCGTCCATGACGGCGTTTCAAAACTGTGTAATAGAAAGTTTTATCTATATGAGATGAATAAACATACATATCACAAAGCATTTCACAGAAAGCTTCTGTCCAGATTTTGTCTGACGATATTTCCTTTTTCACCATAGCCGTCCATATATTCCCGAATGTCCCCTGGTAGCTTTTCCTCCAAAAGGGATTCCCCAATCCTCTATGTCAAGAAAAGTATAACTCTGTGAGTGGAATGCATACGTCACAAAGCAGCTCCTCGGAAATCTTCTCTCCAGTTTTTTTCTGAAGATATTTCCACTTCCACCATAAGCCTCAAAGTGCTCCCAAGTATCTCTTAGCTGACTAAACTAAAACAGTGTTAGAATACTGCTCAATGAAAACAGAAGCTTAACTGTGTGAGCAGAATTCACATGACACAGAGTGGTTTCACAGAAAGCTTCCTTCTGCTTTTTATGGGGTGGTATTTCCTTTTCAGGTTATTCTTAAGAGCTTTTCCAAATGTCCTTTCTCAAGTTCCACAGAAAGAGTGATTTCAAACTGTTCAATCCAAAGAATGATTTAACTCTATGATATGAATACATAAATCACAAAGCAGTTGCTCAGAAAGCTTTTCTCCAGTTCTCAACGGGAGACAGTTCCTGCTCACCACAGGCCTCCGGTCGCCTCTGAATATTCTTTTGCAGAATTCTTGAAGACAGACTTTCCAAATTGGGAAATGTAGATTAAGGTTTAATTCTCCGAAATGAATGCACATGTCAGACAGCAGTTTCTTGGAACGCTTCTTTCTGGTTTTTTTTTTTACCACATTTCACTTGTCGCCATAGTCTTCAGTATGCTCTGAATTTCACTTTTTTAGTTTTACAGGAACAGTGTTCAAACAGTCCCTTATGAGAAGAAAGGTATAACTCCCTGAGTGGAATGCACACAACACCAAGAAGGTTCTCAGAAAGCTTCTCTCCAGTTTTTATCTGATGATATTTCCTTTTCCACCATAGATCCGAATGTGATCCCAAATATCCCTTCACGGATCCATCCATGACGGAGTTTCCAAGCTGTGTAATGTAAAGAAAGCTTTATCTATGTGAGATGAATAAACATAGCAAAAAGCAGATTCAGAGAAAGATTCTTTCCAGGTTTTATCTGAAGATATTTCCTTTTTCACCAAAGTCCTGAATGTGCTCCCGAATGACCCTTCATGGATCAGTCCATGACAGTTTCCAAGCTGCATAATGTAAAGAAAGCTTTATCTATATGAGATGAATTCACATATCACAGAGCCATTTCATAGAAAGCATCTTTCCAGTTTTTGTCTGAGACTATTTCCCTTTTAACCACAGTCATCAACATGCTCCCGAATATCACTTGGTAACTTTTTCTCCAAAACGGTTTCCCCGATGCTGTATGAGAAGAGAGGTTAACACTGTGAGTGGAATGTACACGTGACAAAGCAGTTCCTTGGAAAGCTTCCCAGCAGTTTTGGTCTGAATGTATTTTCTTTTTCACCGTAAGCCTCAAAGTGCTCCCGAATATCCCTTCACATGCTAAACATAAACAGGGTTAGAAAACTGCTCAATGGAAAGAGAGGCTTAACTGAGTGAGAGGAATTAAAAAGACACAGAGCAGTTTCACAGAAAGCCTCCGTCTGGATTTTACCTGAGGATATTTCTTTCTCCATATTCTAAGGAGCGTTCCCAAATATCCTTCCTCAGATTCCACAGAAACAGTGATTTCAAAGTGCTCAATCCAAAGAATGTTTTAACTATATGAGATGATTACACACATCACAATTAGTTGCTCAGAAAGCTTCTCTCCATTTTTCATCTTAAGACATTTCCTTGCTCACCAGAAGCCTCCGGGAGCCACTTAATATCCCTTCACAGATTATTCAAAGACAGAGTTTCAAAAATGGGCAACGTAGTGTGAGCTTTAACTCTGTGAAATGAATACAGATATCAGAGAGCAGTTTCTTGGAACGCTTCTTTCTGGGTTTTATTTGACAATGTTTCACTTTTTGTCATAGTCTTCAATGAGCTCTGAAATATCACTTTTTTGGTTTTAAAGGAGCAGTGCTCAAACACTGCCTTATGAGAAAAGAAGTATAACTCCATGAGTGGAATGCACACATCACAAAGCAGTTTCTCAGAAAGCTTCTCTCCAATTTCTATCAGAAAGTATTTCCTATTTAACCATAGGCCTGAATGTGCTCCCAAATGATCCTTCGAAAATCCATCCATGATGGAGTTTCAAAACTGCGTAACAGAAAGAAAGTTTTATCTATGTGAGATGAATAAATATATGTATCACAAAGCAGTTTCATAGAAATCTTCTTTCCACTTTTTGTCTGAGGATATTTGCTTTTTCACCATGGATGTCCACATACTTGTGAATGTCCTCTGGTAGCTTTTTCTCAAAAATGGATTTCCCAATTGTCATTGAGAAGAAAAGAATAACTCTGTGAGAGGAATGCATACGTCACAAAGCAGCTCCTCAGAAAGCTTCTCTCCAGTTTCTATCTGAAGATATTTCCATTTTCACTATAAGCCTCAAAGCACTCCCGAGTATCCCTTAGCTGACTAAACTAAAAAAGTGTTAGAATACTGCTCAATGAAAACACAAGCTTAACTGTGAGAGTGGAATTCACATGATGCAGAGCAATTTCACAGAAAGCTTCTTTCTGGATTTTATCAAAGGATATTTATTTTTCAGCACATTCTAAAGAGCATTCCAAAATGTCCTTTCTCATGTTCCACAGAAAGAGTGATTTCAAACTGCTCAGTCCAAAGGTGATTTAACTCTATGAGCTGAATACACACATCACAAAGTAGTTGCTCCAAAAGTTTTTCTCCAGTTTTCAACGGAAGACATTTGCTTGCTCGCCAGAGGCCTCCACTCGTCACTTAATATTCCTTCGCAGAATGCTCAAAGACAGACTTTCCAAACTGGGAAATGTAGACTAAGCTTTAACTCTCTGAAATGAATGCACACGTCGGAGAGCAGTTTCTTGGAACGCCTCTTTCTGGATTTTAAATCAGGGTATTTCACTTTTCGCCATAGTCTTCAATGTGCTCCGAAATATTACTTTTTTGGTTTTACATGAACGGTGTTCAAACACTGCCTTATGAGAAAAGTGGTATAACTCCCTGAGTGGAATGCACACATCACAAAGCACTTTCACAAAAAGCTTCTCTCCAGTTTTTATCTGAAGATATTTCCTGATTCACCATAGGCCTGAATGAGCTCCCAAATGTCCCTTCACGGATCCGTCCATGACGTAGTTTCTAAACTGCATAATATAAGGGAAGTTTTACCTATGTGAGATGAATAAACATATCTATCACAAAGCAGTTTCACAGAAATCTTCTTTCCAGTTTTTGTCTGAGGATATTTCCTTTTTCACCATAGCCGTTCATATATTCCTGAAAGTCTCTTGGTAGCTTTTTCTCCAAAAGGATTTCCCCAATCCTCTATGAGAAAAAAGGTATAATTCTGTGAGTGGAATGCACACGTCACAAAGCAGCTCCTCGGAAAGTGTCTCTCCAGTTTCTATCTGAAGATATTTCCTTTTGCACCGTAAGCCTCAATGCACTCCTGAATATCTCTTCACAGACTAAGCAAAAACAGCATTAGAATACTACTCAATGAAAAGAGAAGGTTACCTGTGTGAGCGGAATTCACCCGACACAGAGCACTTTCACAGAAAGCTTCCTTCTGGTTTCTATCTGAAGTTATTTCTTTTTCAGGATATTCTAAAGAGCGTTCCCAAATGTCCTTTCTCAGATTCCACAGAAACAGTGATTTCAAACTGCTCAATCCACAGAATGATTTAACTCTATGAGATGAATACAAACATCACAAAAGAGTTGTTCAGAGGCCTTAAAGTGCTCCAGAATGTCCCTTCACGGATCCATCCATGACAGAGCTTCCAAACTGCGAGAAATAAGGAAAGTTTTATCTATGTGAGATGAATAAACATATCTATCACAAAGCAGTTTCACAGAAATCTTCTTTCCAGTTTTTGTGTGAGGATATTTCCTTTTTCACCATAGCCATCCATATATTCCAGAATGTCCCTTGGTAGCTTTTTCTGCAAAAGGGATTCCCCGATCCTCTATGAGAAGAAAGGTATAATTCTGTGAGTGGAATGCACATGTCACAAATTAGCTCCTCAGAAAGCTTCTCTCTAGTTTCTATCTGAAGATATTTCCCTTTTCACTGTAAACCTCAAAGCGCTCCCAAACATCCTTTCACAGTCTAAACAAAAACAGTGTTATAATACTGGTCAATGAAAAGAGAAGCTGAACTGTGTGAGCAGAAATCACGAGACACAGAGCACTTTCACAGAAAGCTTCCCTCTAGTTTCTGTCTGAGGTTATTTCTTTTTCAGGATATTCTTAAGAGCATTCCCAAGTGACCTTTCTCAGTTTCCACAGAAACAGTGATTTCAAGCTGCTCTATCCAAAGAATGATATAACTCTATGACATGAATCCAGACATCACAAAATAGTTGCTCAGAAAGCTTCTCTCAATTTTCAAAGGAAGACATTTCCTTGCTCACCACAGGCCTCTGGTTGCCACTTAATATCCCTTTGCAGAATCCTCAAAGACAGATTTCCAAAATGGGAAATATAGAATATGATTTAACTGTGTGAAATGAATGAACATGTCAGAGAACAATTTCTTGGAATACTTCTTTCCAGGATTTATCTGATGACATTTCACTTTTCGCCACTATCTTCAATGTGCTCCGAATATCACTTTTTTAGTTTTACAGGAACAGTGTTCAAACAGTGCCTTATGAGGGAAAAGGTATAACTCCCGGAGTGGAATGCACACATCACCAAGCAGTTTCTCAGAAAGCTTCTCTCCAGTTTTTAACTGATGATATTTCCTTTTTCACCATAGGCCCGAATGTGATCCCAAATATCCTTTCGCGGATCCATCCATGACTGAGTTTCCAAGCCACGTAATGTAAAGAAAGCTTTATCTATGTGAGATGAATAACATACCAAAAAAGAAGATTCACAGAAAGCTTCATTCTTTTTTATCTGAAGATATTTTCTTTTTCATCATAGTCCTGAAAGTGCTCCCAAATGTTCCTTCATGGATCCATCCACGACAGAGTTTCCAAGTTGCATAATGTAAAGAAAGCTTTATCTATGTGATATGAATACATGTATCACAGAGCAGTTTCATAGAAAGCTTCTTTCCAGTTTTTGTCTGAGTCTATTTCTCTTTTCACCATGGGCATCAACATTCTCCCGAATATCACTTGGCACCTTTTTCTCCAAAACGGTTTCACCGATGCTGTATGAGAAGAGAGATATAACATTGTGAATGGAATGCACATGTCACATAGCAGTTCCCTCGGAAAACTTCTTTCCAGTTCCGGTCTGAACATATTTCCTTTTTCACCAGAAGTCTCAAAGCACTCCCGAATATCCCTTCACACGCTAAACATAAACAGGGTTAGTAAACTGCTCAATGAAAGGAGAGGCTTAACTGAGTGAGAGAAATTAAGACAACAGAGAGCAGTTTCACAGAAAGCTTCCTACTGGATTGTACCTGAGCATATTTAATTCTCCATATTCTTAGAAGCATTCCCAAATATCCTTCTTCAGATTCCACAAAAAGAGTGATTTCAAACTGCTGAATCCAAAGAATGGTTTAACTCTATGAGATGAATACACACATCACAAAGCAGTTGCTCAGAAAGCTTCTCTCCATGTTTCATCTTAAGACGTTTCCTTGCTCACCGCAAGCCTCCAGATACCACTTCATATCCCTTCTCAGATTGTTCAAAGACAGACTTTCCAAACTGGGAAATGTCGAGTAACTTTAACTCTCTGAAAGGAATGCACATGTCAGACAGCAGTTCTTGGAACGCTTCTTTTTGGGTTTTATTTGACAATATTTCACTTTTCGCCACAGTCTTCAATGCATTCCAAAATACCACTTTTTTGGTTTTACAGGAACAGTGTTGAAACACTGCCTTATAAGAAAAGAGGTATAACTCCCTGAGTGGAAGGCACACATCACCAAGCAGTTTCTCTTAGAGATTGTATCCACTTTTATCTGACGATACTTCCTTTTTTACCATAGGCCTGAATGTGTTCCCGAATATCCCTTCGCGGATCCATCCATGGTGGAAATTCCAAGCTGCGTACTGTAAAGAAAGCTTTATCTATGTGAAGTGAATACATATATCACAGAGTAGTTTCACAGAAAGCTTCTTTCCAGTTTTTATCTGAGGCCATTTCCTTTTTTAACAATAGGCATCAATATGAGCCTGGATATCCCTTGGTAAATTTTTCTCCAAAGGGGTTTCCCTGATGCTGTATGAGAAGAGAGGTATAACAGTGTAATTGGAATGCACATGTCACAAAGCAGTTCCTGAGAAAGCTTCTCTCCAGTTTCTATCTGAACATATTTCCTTTTTCACCATAAGCCGGAAAGCGCTCTGAAAAAAATCCCTTTGCATGCTAAACATAAGCAGTGTTACAATATGGCTCAACGTAAATAGAAGCATAACTGTGTGAGTGGAATTCACACAACACAGAGCAGTTTCACAGAAAGCTTTCTTCTGGTTTTTATCTGAAGATATTTCCATTTTCACCACAGTCCTGAATGTGCGGCCGAATGCCCTTCGTGGATCCGTCCATGACAGAGTTTCCATGCTATGTAATGTAAAGAAAGATTTATCTACGTGAGATGAATAAATATAGCAAAAAGCAGATTCACAGAAAGCTTCTTTCCAGTTTTCATCTGAATATATTTCCTTTTTCACCATAGTCATGAATGTGCTTCCAAATGTCCCTTCACAGATCCGTCCATGACAGAGTTTCCAAGCTGTGTAATGTAAAGAAAACTTTAACTATGTGACATGAATACACATATCACCAAGCATTTTCACAGAAAGTTTCTTTCCAGTTTCTGTCTGAGGCTATTTCTCTTTTCACCATACGCAACAACATGCTCCCAAATACCACTTGGTATCTTTTTGTCCAAAGGGGTTTCCCTGATGTTGTATGAGTAGGGAGGTAAAACACTGTGAGTGGAATGCACACGTCACAAAGCAGTTCCTCGGAAAGCTTTTCTCCAGTTTTGATCTGAACATATTTCCTTTTTCACCATAAGCCTCAAAGCGCTCCCGAATATCCCTTCACATGTTGAACATAAACAGGGTTAGAAAACTGCTCGATGGAAAGAGAGGCTTAAGTGAGTGAGAGGTATTAAAATGACACAGAGCAGTTTCACAGAAAGCTTCCTTCTGGATTTTACCTGGGGATATTTCTTTCTTCATATTCTACGGAGTGCTCCCAAATGTCCCTCCTCAGATTCCAGAAAAACAATGATTTCAAACTGCTCAATCCAAAGAATGGTTTAACTCTATGAGATGAATATACACATCACAAAGCAGTTGCTCACAAAGCTTGTCTCCAGTTTTCATCAAAAGATGTTTCCTTGCTCACCACAAGCCACCGGATGCAACTTAATATCCCTTCACAGATTCCTAAAAGACAGAGTTTCCAAACTAGGCAAGGTAGAGTAAACTTTAACTCTGAAATGAATACACATATCAGAGAGCAGTTTCTTGATATGCTCCTTTCTGGTTTTTTTTTGTTTTTGTTTTTGTTTTTGTTTTTGTTTTTTTAGGATATTTCACTTTTCGCCATAGTCTTCAATGCGATCCGAAATATCAATTTTTCGGTTTTATGGGAACAGTGTTCAAACACTGCCTTATGATAAAAGAAGTATAACACCCTGAGTAGAATGCACACGTCACAAAGCAGTTTCTCAGAAAGCTTCTCTCCAGTTTTTATCTGAAGATATCCCCTTTTTCACCGTAGGCCTGAATGTGCTCCCGAATGTCCCTTTGAGAATCCATCCATGACGGAGTTTCAAACTGCGTAATAGAACTAAGTTTTATGTAGGTGAGATGAATAAATATATCTATCACAAAGCAGTTTCACAGAAAGCTTCTTTCAAGTTTTTGTCTGAGGATATCTTCTTTTTCACTATAGCCGTTCATATACTCCCAAATGTCCCTTGGTCGTTTTCTCTCCAAAAGAAATTCCTTAATCTTCTAGGAGAAGAAAGGCATAATTCTGTGAGTGGAATGCACACGTCACAAAGCAGCTCCTCGGAAAGCTTCTCTCTGTTTTCTATCTGAAGTTATTTCCTTTTTCACCATAAGTCTCAAAGCGCTCCTGAATATCCCTTCGCAGACTAAAAATACAGTGTTAGAATACTGCTGAATGAAAAGAGAAGCTTAACTTCGTGAGTGGAAATTCTCACAATACAGAGCAGTTTCACTGAAAGCTTCATTCTCATTTCTATCTGAGGTTATTTCTTTTTCAGGATATTCTAAAGAGCATTTCCAAATGTCCTTTCTCAGATTCAACAGAAACAGTGATTTCAAACTGCTCAATCCAAAGAATGATTTAACTCTGTGAGATGAACACAAACATCACAAAAGATTTGCTCAGAAAGCTTCTATGCCATTTTCAATGGAAGACGTTTCCATGCTCGACACAGGCCTCTGGTTGCCACTTTATATCCCTTCGCAGAATCCTCAAAGACACACTTTCCAAACTGGGAAATGTAGAGTAAGCTTTAACTCTCTGAAATGAATGCACAGGTCAGAGAGCAGTTTCTTGGAATGCTTCTTATCTAGGTTTTATTGGACATCATTTCACTTTTCGCCATAGTCTTCAATGTGCTCTGAATATCACTTTTGTAGTTTTACGGGAACAATGTTGAAACAGTGCCTTATGAAAAGAAAGATATAACTCCCTGAGTGGTATGCACACATCACAAAGCAGTTTCTCAGAAAGCTTCTCTCTAGTTTTTATCTGACGATGTTTCCTTATTCATCATAGTCCTGAATGTGCTCCCAAATGTTCCTTCACGAATCCATCCATGACAACGTTTCCAAACTGCATAATAGAAGGAAAGTTTTACCTATGTGAGATCAATAAACACATCCATCACAAACCCGTTTCACAGAAAGCTTCTTTCCAGTTGTTGTCTGAGGATATTTCCATTTTCACCATAGCCATCCCTATACTCCCGAATGTCCCTTGGTACCTTTTTCTCCAAAAGGGATTCCCCAATCCTCTATGAGAAGAAAGGTATAATTCTGTGAGTGGAATGCACACGTCACAAAGCAGCTCCTCAGAAAGCTTCTCTCCAGTTTCTATCTGAAGTTATTTCCTTTTTCACTGTAAGCCTCAAAGCGCTCCCAAATATCCCTTCGCAGACTAAACAAAAACAGTGTTAGAATACTACTCAATGAAAAGAGAAGCTTAACTGTGTGAACAGAATTCACGCAACACAGCGCAGTTTCACAGACAGCTTCCTTCTGGTTTCTATCTGAGGTTATTTCTTTTTCAGGATATTCTAAAGAGTGTTCCCAAATGTCCTTTTTCAGATTCCACAGAAACAGTGATTTCAAACTGCTCAATCCACAGAATGATTTAACTCTATGAGATGAATACAAACATCACAAAAGTGTTGCTCAGGAAACTTCTCTTCAATTTTCAACAGAATACATTTCCTGGCTCGCCACAGGCCTCTGGTTGCCACTTAATATCCCTTTGCAGAATCCTCAAAGACAGACTTTCCAAACTGGGAAATGTAGAGAAAGCTTTAACTCTGTGAAATGAATGGACATGTCCAAGAGCAGTTTCTGGGAATGCTTGTTTCTGGGTTTTATTTCACGGCATTTCACTTTTTGCCTTAGGCTTCATTGTGCTCCCAATATCACTTTTTTAGTTTTACAGGAACACTGTTCAAACAGTCCCTTATGAGAAGAAAAGTATAACTCCCTGAGTGGAATTCATACATCACCAAGCAGTTTCGCAGAAGGCTTCTCTCCAGTTTTTATCTGGCGACATTTCTTTTTTCACCATAGGCCCTAATGTGATCCCAAATTTCCCTTCGTGGATCCATCCATGACGGAGTTTCCAAGCTTTGTAATGTAAAGAAAGGTTTATTTATGTTAGATGAATAAACATAGCAAAACCAAATTGAGAGAAAGCTTCTTTCCAGTTTTTATCTGAAGATATTTCCTTTTTTATCATTGTCCTGAATATTCTCCCGAATGTCCCTTCGTGGATCCATCCATGACAGAGGTTCCAAGCTGCAAAATGTAAAGAAAGCTTTATCTATGTGGGATGAATACACATATCACTGAACAGTTTCATAGAAAGCTTCTTTCCAGTTTTTGTATGAGGCTATTTCCCTTTTCACCATAGTCATCAACATGCTCCCGAATATCTCTGGTACATTTTTCTCCAAGGGTTTCCCTGATGCTGTATGAGAAGGGAGGTATAACACAGTGAGTGGAATGTACACGTCACAAAGCAGTTCCTCGGAAAGCTTCTC
Source organism: Theropithecus gelada (assembly GCF_003255815.1). NCBI lineage: Eukaryota > Metazoa > Chordata > Mammalia > Primates > Cercopithecidae > Theropithecus > Theropithecus gelada. Next base: position 42,805,197 of record NC_037676.1, on the reverse strand, counting down.
TCCAGTTTCGGTCTGAACGTATTTCCTTTCTGACCATAAGCCTCAAATCACTCCCCAATATCCCTAAACACACTGAACATAAACAGGGATACAAAACTGCTCAATGAAAAGAGAGGCTTAATTGAGCTAGAGGAATTAAGATGACACAGAGCAGTTTCACAGAAAGCTTCCTTCTGGATTGTACCTGAGGATATTTCTTTGTCCATATTCTAAGGAGCATTCCCAAATATCCTTCCTCAAGATTCCACAAAAACAGTGATTTCAAACTGCTCAATCTAAAGAATGGTTTAACTCTATGACACGAATACACACATCACAAAGCAGTTGCTCAGAAAACTTCTCACCACTTTTCATTGGAAGACGTTTCCTTGCTCACCAGAAGCCTCCTGGTTCCACTTAATATCCCCTCACAGATTCCTCAAAGACAGAGTTTCCCAACTGGACAATGTGGAGTAAGCTTGAACTCTGTGAAATGAATGCATATATCAGAGAGCAGTTTGTTGGAACGCTTCTCTCTGGGTTTCATTTCAGGATATTTCACTTTTCCCCATAGTCTTCAATGTGCTCTGAAATATCACTTTTTTGGTTTTACAGGAACAGTGTTCAAACACTGCCTTATGAGAAAAGAGGTATAACTCCCTGAGTGGAATGCACACATAAAAAAGCAGGTTCTCAGCTTCTCTCCAGTCTCTATCTGAAGATATTTCCTATTTCACCACATGCCTGAATGTGTTCCCGAATATCCCTTCACGCATCTGTCCATGACAAAGTTTCAGAACTGCATAATAGAAAGTTTTATCTATGTGAGATGAATAAACATATCTATTGCAAAGCAGTTTCACAGAAAGCTTCTTTCCAGTTTCTGTCTGAGGATATTTCCTTTTTCACCACAGCTGTCCATATACTTCTGAATATCCCCTGGTAGCTTTTCCTCCAAAAGGGATTCCCCAATCCTCTATGAGAAGAAAAGTATAACTCTCTGAGTGGAATGCACCCATCACAAAGGAACTCCTTGGAAATCTTCTCTCCGGTTTCTATCTGAATATATTTCTGCTTTCACCATAAGTCTCAAAATGTTCCCGAGTATCCCTTAGCTGACTAAAGTAAAACAGTGTTAGAAAACTCCTCAATGAAAACAGAAGCTTAACTGTGTGAGTGAAATTCACATGACACAGAGCTGTTTCACAGAAAGCTTCCTTCTGGTTTTTAACGGAGGTTATTTCTTTTTCAGCATATTCTTCAGAGCGTTACCAAATGTTCTTTCTCAGGTTCCAAAGAAACAGTGATTTCAAACTGCTCAATCCAAAGAATGATTTAACTCTATGAGATGAATACACACATCACAAAGCAGTTGCTCAGAATGATTCTCTCCAGTTTTCAACAGAAGACGTTTCCTTGCTCTACACAAGCCTCCGGGTGCCACTTAATATCCCTTCGCAGATTTCTCAAAGATAGAATTTCCAAACTGGGCAATGTAGAGTAAGCTTTCCCTCTGTGAATTGAATGCACATATCCGGGAACAGTTTCTTGGAACGCTTCTTTCTGCATTTTATTTGAGGATATATCACTTTTCGCCATAGTTTTCAAAGCACTCTGAAATATCACTTTTTCATTTTACAGTAACAGTGTACAAACACTGCCTTATGAGAAAAGAGGTATAACTCCCTGAGTGGAATGCAAACATCACAAAGCAGTTTCTCAGAATGCTTCTCTCCAGTTTCTACCTGAACATACTTCCTTTTTCACCGTAAGACTCAAAGGGCTTCCGAATATCCTTTCGCATGTTAAACATAAACAGTGCTAGAAAACTACTCAATGAAAAGGGAAGCTTAACTGAGCAAGAGGAATTCACATGACACATAGCAGTTCCACAGAAAGCTTGCTTCTGCTTTTTATTTGAAATATTTCCCTTTTCACCATAGTTCTGAATGTGCTCCCAAATGCCCTTTGCGGATCCATCCATGACAGAGTTTCCAAGCTGCGTAATGTAAAGAAAACATTATCTACGTGGAATGAATAAACAGCAAAAAGCAGATTCACAGAATGCTTCTTTCCAGTTTTTATCCGAAGATATTTCCTTTTTCACCATAGTCCTGAATGAGCTCCCGAATATCCCTTCATGGATCCGTCCATGACAGAGTTTTGCAGCTGCGTAATGTAAAGAAAGCTTTATCTATGTGAGATGAATACACATAGCACAGAGCAGTTTCACAGAAAGCTTCTATCCAGTTTCTGTCTGAGGCGATTTCCCTTTTCACCATAGGCGTTAATATGCCACCGAATATCTCTTGGTACCTTTTTCTCCAAAAGAGTTTCCCAGATGCTGTATAAGAAGAGAGGTATAACACTGTGAGTGGAATCCACACGTCACAAAGCAATTCCTCAGAAAGCTTCTCGCCAGTTTCTATCTGAACATATTTCCTTTTTCTCCATAAACTTCAAAGCGCTCCTGAATACCGCTTCACATGCTAAAAATAAACAGTGCTAGAAAATTGCTCAATGAGAAGAGAAGTTTATCTGGGCAAGAGGAATTCACAAGACACATAATAATTTCACAGAAAGCTTCCTACTTTTGTTTATCTGATTATATTTCTTTCTCCATATTCTAAAGAGAATTCCCAAATGTCCTTCCTCAGATTCCACAGAGACAGTGATATCAAACTGCTCAATTCAAAGTATGATTTCATTCTATGACATGAATACACACATCACAAAGCAGTTGCACAGAAAGCTTCCCTCCAGTTTTCAACAGAAGTCGTTTCCTTGCTCACCAAAGGCCTCCAGCGCCACTTACTATCCCTTCGCTGATTTCGCAAAGATAGAGTTTCCAAACTGGGAAATGTATAGTAAGCTTTATCTCTTTGAAATGAATGAACATATCAGAGAGCAGTTTCTTGGAACGCTTCTTTCTGGGTTTTTATTTGAGTATATTTCACTTTTTCTATGGTCTTCAATGTGCTCCGAAATATCACTTTTTCAGTTTTACAGGAACAGTGTTCAAACACTGTGTTATGAGAAAAGAGGTATAATTCCCTGAGTGGAATGCACACATCACAAAGCAATTTCTCAGAAAGCTTCTCTCCAGATTTTAACTGAAGATATTTCCATTTTCACCATAGTCCTGAATATGCTCCCGAATGTCCCTTAATGGATCCATCCATGACAGAGTTTCCCAGCTGCGTAATGTAAAGAAAGCTTTATCTATGTGAGATGAATAAACATAGCAAAAAACACATTCACCAAAAGCTTCTTTCTAGTTTTCATCTGAAAATATTTCCTTTTTCAATATAGTCATGAATGTGCTCCCGAATGTCCCTTCGCGGATCCGTCCATGACAGAATTTCCAAGCTGTGTACTCTAAAGAAAGCTTTTTCTATGTGAGATGAATATGTATATCACAGAGTAGTTTCACAGAATGCTTCTTTCCGGTTTTTGTCTGAGGCTATTTCCCTTTTCACAATAGGCATCAATATGCTACCGGATATCTCTTAGTAAATTTTTCCCCAAAGTTGTTTCCCCGTTGCTGTATGGGAAGAGAGGTATAACACTGTGAGTGGAATGCACATGTCATGAAGCAGTTCCTCGGAAAGCTTCTCTCCAGTTTCGGTCTGAACGTATTTCCTTTTTCACCGTAAGCCTCAAAGTGCTCCCACATATCCCTCCACATGCTAAACATAAACAGTGTTAGAAAACTGCTCAATGAAAAGAGAAGCTTCATTGAGTGAATGGAATTCACACGACATATAGCAGTTTCAGAGAAAACTTCCTTCTGGTTTTTATCTGAGGATATTTCTTTCTCCATATTCTAAAGAGCGTTCCCAAATATCCTTCCTATGATTCCACAGAAATAGTGATTTCACACTGCTCAATACAAAGAATGATTTAACTCTATGAGATGAACACTCACATCACAAAGCAGTTGCTCAGAAAGCTTCCCTCTGCTTTTTCATCGGAAGATATTTCCTTGCTCACCACAGGCCTCCAGGCGCCACTTAATATCCCTTCGCAGATACCTCAAAGACAGACTTTCCAAAGTGGGCAACGTACAGTAAGCTTTAACTCTGTGAAATGAATGCACATATCAGAGAATTGTTTCCTGGAAAGCTTCTTTGTAGGTTTTACTTGTGGATATTTCACTTTTCACCACAGTCTTCAATGCGCTTTGAAATATCACTTTTTCGGTTTTATAGGAACTGTGTTCAAACACTGTCTTATGAGAAATGAGGTATAACTCTGTGAGTGGAATGCACCCATCATAGAGTAGTTTCTCAGATTTTTCTCTCCAGTTTTTATCTGAAGATATTTCCTTTTTCACCATAGGCCTGAATGTGAACTCAAGTGTCCCTTTGCGGATCCGTCCATGTCAGAGTTTCCAGGCTGCGTGATGTAAGGAAAGCTTTAGCTATGTGAGGTAAATAAACATAACAAAAAGCAGATTCACAGAGAGCTTCTTTCCATTTTTTAACTGAAGATATTACGTTTTTCACCATCGTCTTCAATGTGCTCCCAAATGTCCCTTCGCGGATACGTCCAAGACAGAGTATCCAAGCTACGTAATGTAAAGAATGTTTTATCTATGTGAGATGAATACACATATCTCAGAGCAGTTTTACAGAAATTTTGTTTCCAGTTTTTGTCTGAGTCTATTTCCCTTTTCACCATAGGCATCAATATGCTCCCAAATATCCCTTGGTACCTTTTTCTCCAAAAGGTTTTCCCTGATGCTGTATGAGAAGAGAGGTATAACACTGTGAGTGAAATGCACACGTCACAAAACAGTTCCAAGGAAACTTTCTCTCCAGTTTCTATCTGAACATATATCCTTTTTCCTCATAAACCTCAAATCTCTCCCGAATATCACTTTCCACACTAAACATAAACAGTGTTAGAAAACTGCTCAATGAAAAAGGAAGCTTAACTGAACGAGAGGAATTCACACGACACATAGCAGTTTCACAGAAAGCTTCCTTTTGGTTTTTATCTGAGGATATTTCTTTCTCCATATTCTAAAGAGCATTCCCAAATATCCTTCCTATGATTCCATAGAAATAGTGATTTCACACTGCTCCATCCAAAGAGTGATTTAGATCTATGAGATGAACACAGCCATCACAAAGCAGTTGCTCAGAAAGTTTCTCTCCAGTTTTCATTGGAAGATATTTCCTTGCTCACCACAGGCCTCCAGGCGCCACTTAATATCCCTTTGCAGATTTCTCAAAGACAGTTTCCAAAGTGGGCATAGTAGCGTAAGCTTTAACTCTGTGAAATAAATGCACATATCAGAGACCAGTTTCCTGGAATGCTTCTTTCTATGTTTTAACTGAGGATATTTCACTTTTCACCATGGTCTTCACTGAGCTCCGAAATATCACATTTTGGGTTTTACAGGAACAGTGTTCAAATACTGCCTTATGAGAGAAGAGGTATAACTTATTGAGTGGAATGCTCACATCAGAAAGAAGTTTCTCAGAAAGCTTCTTTCCAGTTTTTATCTGAAGATATTTCCTTTTTCACAATAGCTTTGAATGTGATCCCGAATATCCCTTCGTGGACCTGCCCATGACGGAGTTTCCAAGCTGTGCAATGTAAAGAAAGCTTTACCTATGTGAAGTGATTAAACATTGCAAAAGGCTGATTCACAGAAAGCGTCTTCCCAGTGTTTATTTGAAGATATTTCCTTTATCACCACAGGCCTGAATATGCTCCCGAATGTCCCTTCACGTATCCATCCATGACAGCGTTTTCTAGCTGCGTAATATAAGCAAAGTTTTATCTATGTGAGATGAATAAACATATCTATCACAAAGTAGTTTCACAGAAAGCTTCTTTCCAGTAATGTGTGAGTTATTTCCTTTTTCACCATTGCTGTCCATATACTCCCGAATTTCCCTTGGTAGCTTTTTCTCCAGAAAGGATTCCACAATCCTCTATGAGCAGATAGGTTTAATTCTGTGAGTGGAATGCACACATCACAAAACAGCTCCTCGGAAAGCTTCTCTCCAGTTTCTATCTGAAGGTATTTCCTTTTTCACCGTAAGCCTCAAAGCCTTCTCGAATATCCCTTCACAGACTAAACAAAAACAGTGTTAGAATACTACTCAATGAAAAGAGAAGTTTAACTGTGTGAGCGGAATTCACGTGACACAGAGCAGTTTCACAGAAAGCTTCCTTCTGGTTTCTATCTGAGGTTATTTCTTTTTCAGGATGTTCTAAAGAGCGTTCCAAAATGTCCTTTCTCAGATTCCACAGAAATAGTGATTTCAAACTGCTCAATACAAAGAATGATTTAACTCTCTGAGATGAATACAAACATCACAAAAGAGTTTCTCAGAAAGCTTCTCTCCAATTTTCAATGGAAGACATTTCCTTGCTCGCCACAGGCCGGTTGCCACTATATATGCCTTCCCAGAATCCCCAAAGACAGACTTTCCAGACTGGGAAATGTAGAGTGAACTTTAACTCTGTGAAATGAATGCACATAACAGAGAGCAGTGCCTTGATATGCTTCTTTGTGGGTTTTATTTGAGGATATTTCACTTTTCGCCATAGTCTTCAATGGGCTTTGCGATATCACGTTTTCGGTTTTACAGCAGCAGTGTTCAAACACTGCCTTATGAGAAAAGAGGTATAACTCCCTGAGTGGAATGCACACATCACAAAGTAGTTTCTCAGAATGTTTCTCTCCGATTTTTATTTGAGGATATTTTCATTTTCGTCATAGTGCTGAATGTTCTCCCAAATGTCCCTTCGCAGATCCGTCCATCACAGAGTTTCCAAAATGCATTATATAAAGAAAGTTTTATCTATGTGAGATGAACAAACATATCTATCACAAAGAAGTTTCACATAAAGCTTCTTTCCAGGTTTTGTTTGAGCATAATTCCTTTTTCACCATAGCCATCCATGTACTCTGGAATGTCCCTTAGTACCTTTTTCTCCAAAAGTGATTCCCCAATCCTGCATGAGTAGAAAGGTATAACTCTGTGAGTAGAATACGCACAAAACAAAGCAACTCTTCGGAAAGCTTCTCTCCAGTTTCTATCTGAAGATATTTCTGTTTTCACTATAAACCTCAAAGCGCTCCCAAATATGCCTTCACAGACTAAACAAAAACAATGGAACAATACTGCTCAATGAAAAGGAAAGTATATCTGTGTGAGTGGAATTCACACGATCCAGAGCAGTGTCACAGAAAGCTGACTTCTGGTTTTTATCTGAGGATATTTCATTTTCAACATATTCTAAAGAGCGTTTCCAAATGTCCTTTCTCAGGTTCCACAGAAACAGTGATTTCAAATTGCTCAATCCAAAGAATGATTTAACTGTATGAGATGAAAACACACATCACAGGCAGTTGCTCAGAAATATTCTCTACAGTTTTCAACAGAAGAGATTTCCTTGCTCACCACAGGCCTCCGGTCGCCACTTAATATCCCTTCGCAGAATCCTCAAAGACAGACTTTCCAAACTGGGAAATGTAGAGAAAACTTTAACTCTGTGAAATGAATGTACATGTCAGAGAGCAGTTTCTTGGAATGCTTCTTTCTGGGTTTTATTATACGAAATTTCACTTCTCGCCATAGTCTTCAATGTGCTGCAAATATCACTTTTGTAATTTTACAGGAACAGTGTTCAAACAGAGCCTTATGAGAAAAAAAGTATAACTTCCTGAGTGGAATGCACACATCACAAAGCAGAGTCACAGAAAATTTCTTTCCAATTTTTATCTGAAGGTATTTCCTTTTTCACCATAGTCCTGAATATGCTCCTGAATGTCCCTTCGTGGATCCGTCCATGACCGCATTTCCAAGCTGCGTAAAGCAATGAAAGCTTTATCTGTGTGATATTAATACACATATCACAGAGCAGTTTCATAGAAATCTTCTTTCCAGCTTTTTCTGAGGCTATTTCCTTTTCACTATAGGCATCAAAATACTCCCGAATTTCACTTGGTACCTTTTTCTCCAAAAGGGTTTCCCCGATGCTGTATAAGAAGAGAGGTATAACACTGTGAGTGAAATGTACACGTCACAAAGCAGTTCCTTGGAAAGCTTCTCTCCAGTTTTGGTCTGAACATATTTCCTTTTTCACCAAAATCCTCAAAGAGCTCCCAAATAACCTTTCACACGCTAAATACAAACAGCGTTAGAAAACTGAGCGAGAGGTATTCACACGACTCATAGTAGTTTGACAGAAAGCTTCCTTCTCTTTTTTAATCTGAGAGTATTTCTTTCTCCATATTCTAAAGAGCGTTCCCAAATGTCCTTCCTCAGATTCCACAGAAACAGTGATTTGAAACTGCTCAATCCAAAATATGATTTAATTCTATGAGATGAATACACACATCACAAAGCAGTTTCTCAGAATGATTCTCTCCAGTTTTCAGTGGAAGACGTTTCCTTGCTCACCACAGGCCTCTGGGTGCCACTTAATATGCCTTCTCAGATTTCTCAAAGACAGAATTTCCAAACTGGGCAATGTAGAGTAAGCTTTACCTCTGTGAAATGAATGCACGTATCCGAGAACACTTTCTTGGAACACTTCTTTCTGGGTTTTATTTGAGGATATATCACTTTTCTCCATAGTTTCAATGCACTCTGAAATATCACTTTTTCGGTTTACAGGACCAGGGTTCAAGCACTGCCTTATGAGAAAAGAGGTATAACTCCCTGAGTGGAATGCACACATCACAAAGCAGTTTGTCAGAAAGCTTCTGTCCAGTTTTTCTCTGAAGATATTTCCTTTTTCACCATAGTCCTGAATGTGCTCCCGAATGTCCCTTCGTGGATCCATCCATGACAGAGTTTCCAAGCTGCGTAATGTAAAGAAAGTTTTATCTGTGTGAGATGAATACACATATCACAGAGCAGTTTTATAGAAAGCTAGTTTCCAGTTTTTTTCTGAGGCTATTTGCCGTTTCACCATAGGCATCTACATGCTCCCAAATATCACTTGGTACCCTTTTTTACAAAAGGGTTTCCCCGATGCTTTATGAGAAGAGAGGTATAACACTGTGAGTGGAATGCACACGTCACTAAGCAGTTCCTCAGAAAGCTTCTCTCCAGTTTTGGTCTGAACATATTTCCTTTTCCACCATAAGCCTCAAAGCACTCCCAAATATCCCTTCACATGCTAAACATAAACAGGGTTAGAAAACTGCTCAATGAAAAGAGTCTAACTGAGTGAGAGAAATTAAGAAGACACAGAGCAGATTCACAGAAAGCTTCCTTCTGGATTTTACCTAAGGATATTACTTTCTCCATATTCTTAAGAGCGGTCCCAAATGTCCTTCCTCAGATTCCACAGAAACAGTGATTTCAACCTGCTCAATCCAAAGAATGGTTTAACACTATGAGATGAATTCACACATCACAAAGCAGTTGCTCAGAAAGCTTCTCTCCACTTTTCATGGGAAGACGTTTCCTTGCTCACCACAATCCTCCAGGTGCCACTTAATATCCCTTCACAGATTACTCAAAGACAGAGTTTCCAAACTCGGCAACGTAGAGTGAGCTTTAACTCTGTGAAATGAATGGACATGTCCAAGAGCAGTTTCTGGGAATGCTTCTTTCTGGGTTTTATTTCATGGCATTTCACTTTTTGCCTTAGTCTTCAATGTGGTCTGAATATCACTTTTTCAGTTTTACGGGAACAGTGTTCAAACAGTCCCTTATGAGGAGAAAGGTATAACTACCTGAGTGGAATGCACACATCACCAAGCAGTTTCTCAGAAAGCTTCTCTACAGTTTTTATCTGAGGATGTTTCCTTTTTTACCATAGGCCCTAATGTGATCCCAAATTTCCCTTCGCAGATCCATCCATGACGGAGTTTAGAAGCTGTGTAACGTAAAGAAAGCTTTATTTATGTTATATGAATAAACATAGCAAAAACCAGATTCAGACAAAGCTTCTTTCCAGTTTTTATCTGAAAATATTTCCTTTTTCACCATAGCCCTGAATGTTCTCCTGAATGTCCGTTCATGGATCCGTCCCTGACAGAGTTTCCAAGCTGCAAAATGTAAAGAAAGCTTTATCTATGTGGGATGAATACACATGTCACAGAACAGTTTCATAGAAAGCTTCTTTCCAGTTTTTGTCTGAGGCTATTTCCCTTTTCACCATAGGCATCAACGTGCTCCCGAATATCACTTGGTACCTTTTTCTCCAAAAGGATTTCACCGATGCTGTATGAGTAGAGAGGTATAACACAGTGAGTGGAAAGCACACGTCACAAAGCAGTTCCTCGGAAAGCTTCTCTCCAGTTTCGGTCTGAACGTATTTCCTTTCTGACCGTAAGCCTCAAATCACTCCCCAATATCCCTAAACACGCTAAACATAAACAGGGTTAGAAAACTGCTCAGTGAAAAGGGAGGCTTAACTGAGTGAGAGGAATTAAGATGACACAGAGCAGTTTTACAGAAAGCTTCCTTCTGGATTGTACCTGAGGATATTTCTTTGTCCATATTCTAAGGAGCATTCCCAAATATCCTTCCTCAAGATTCCACAAAAACAGTGATTTCAAACTGCTCAATCTAAAGAATGGTTTAATTCTATGACATGAATACACACATCACAAAGCAGTTGCTCAGAAAACTTCTCACCACTTTTCATCAGAGGACGCTTCCTTGCTCACCACAAGCCTCCTGGCTCCACTTAATATCCCTTCACAGATTCCTCAAAGACAGAGTTTCCCAACTGGACAATGTGGAGTAAGCTTGAACTCTGTGAAATGAATGTATATACCAGAGAGCAGTTTGTTGGAACGCTTCTCTCTGGGTTTCATTTCAGGATATTTCACTTTTCCCCATAGTCTTCAATGCGCTCTGAAATATCACTTTTTTGTTTTATAGGAACAGTGTTCAAACACTGCCTTATGAGAAAAGAGGTATAACTCCCTGAGTGGAATGCACACATAAAAAAGCAGGTTCCCAGCTTCTCTCCAGTCTCTATCTGAAGATATTTCCTATTTCACCATATGCCTGAATGTGTTCCCGAATATCCCTTCACGCATCTGTCCATGACAAAGTTTCAGAACTGTGTAATAGAAAGTTTTATCTATATGAGATGAATAAACATATCTATCACAAAGAAGTTTCACAGAAAGCTTCTTTCCAGTTTTTGTCTGAGGATATTTCCTTTTTCACCACAGCTGTCCATATACTTCCGAATATCCCCTGGTAGCTTTTCCTCCAAAAGGGATTCCCCAATCCTCTATGAGAAGAAAAGTGTAACTCTTTGTGTAAATGCACACATCACAAAGCAACTCCTCGGAAATTTCTCCAGTTTCTATCTGAAGATATTTCTGCTTTCACCATAAGCTTCAAAACGCTCCCAAGTATCCCTTAGCTGACTAAACTAAAACAATGTTAGAATACTGCTCAATGAAAACAGAAGCTTACTGTGTGAGTGGAATTCACATGACACAGAGCAGTTTCACAGAAAGCTTCTTTCTGGTTTTTATCGGAGGGTATTTCTTTTTTAGCGTATTCTTAAGAGTGTACCCAAATGTCCTTTCTCAGGTTTCACAGAAAGAGTGATTTCAAACTGCTGAATCCAATGAATGATTTAAATCTATGAGATGAATACACACATCACAAAGCAGTTGCTCAGAATGATTCTCTCCAGTTTTCAACGGAGGACTTTTCCTTGCTCCCCACAGGCCTCCGGGTGCCACTTAATATTCCTTCGCAGATTTCTCAAAGATAGAATTTCCAAACTGGGCAATGTAGAGTAAGCTTTACCTCTGTGAATTTAATGCAAATATCTGAGAACAGTTTCATCGAATGCTTCTTTCTGGGTTTTATTTGAGGATATATCACTTTTTGCCATGGTCTTCAATGTGCTTCAAAATACCACTTTTTCATTTTACAGTAAGAGTGTACAAACAATGCCTTATCAGAAAAGAGGTGTAACTCCCTGAGTGGAATGCACACATCACAAAGCTGTTTCTCAGAATGCTTCTCTCCAGTTTCTACCTGAACATACTTCCTTTTTCACCGTAAGACTCAAAGGGCTCCCGAATATCCCTTCACACGCTAAACATAAACAGTGTTAAAAAACTGCTGAATGAAAATAGAAGCTTAACTGCGTGAGAGGAATTCACACAACAAATAACAGTTTCACAGAAAGCTTCCTTTTGGTTTTTATCTGAAATATTTCCCTTTTCACCAGAGTTCTGAATGTGCTCCCAAATGCCCTTCGCGGATCTGTCCATGACAGAGTTTCCAAGCTGCATAATGTAAAGAAAGCTTTATCTATGTGAGATGAATACACATAGCACAGAGGAGTTTCATAGAAACCTTTTATCACGTTTCTGTCTGAGGCTATTCCCCTTTTCACCATAAGCGTTAATATGCCACTGAATATCTCTTGGTACCTTTTTCTCCAAAAGGGTTTCCCTGATGCTAGATGGGAAGAGAGGTATAACAGTGTGAGTGGAATGCACACATCACAAAGCAGTTCCTTGGAAAGCTTCTCACCAGTTTCTATCTGAACATATTTCCTTTTTCTCCGTACGCCTCAAAGCGCTCCCAAATATCCCTTCACACAGTAAAAATAAACAGTGTTAGAAAATTGTTCAATGAAAATAGAAGCTTAACTGAGCAAAAGGAATTCACACAACACATAGTAGTTTCACAGAAAGCTTCCCACTTTTGTTTATCTGATTATTTTTCTTTCTTCATATTTTAAAGAGCATTCCCAAATGTGCTTCCTCAGATTCCACAGAAAAAGTGATATCAAACTGCTCAATTCAAAGTATGATTTCACTCTATGACATGAATACACACATCACAAAGCAGTTGCACAGGAAGTTTCCCTCCAGTTTTCAACGGATGTTGTTTCCTTGCTCACCAATGGCCTCGGGGCACCACTTACTATCCCTTCGCAGATTTCTCAAAGATAGAGTTTCCAAAACTGGGCAATGTAGAGTAAGCTTTATCTCTGTGAATTGAATGCACATATCAGAGAGCAGTTTGTTGGAATGCTTCTTTCTGTGTTTTTATTTGTGTATATTTCACTTTTTCCAGAGTCTTCAATGCACTCCGAAATATCCCTTTTTCGGTTTTACAGGAACAGTGTTCAAACACTGCCTTATGAGAAAAGAACTGTAACTCCCTGAGTGAAATGCATACGTCACAAAGCAGTTTCTCAGAAAGCCTCTATCCAGTTTTTATCTGAAAATATCTCCTTTTCCACCATAGGCCTGAATGTGCTCTCGAGTGTCCCTTCACGAATCCATCCATGACAACGTTTCCAAACTGTATAACAGAAAGAAAGTTTTATCTATGTGAGATGAATAAACATATTTATCACAAAAGCAGTTTCACAGAAATCTTCTCTCCAGTATTTATCTGACTATATTTCCTTTTCCACCATAGGTCCAAATGTGATCCTGAATATCTCTTCATCGATTCTTCCATGACAGAGTTTCCAAGCTGCGTAATGTAGAGAAAGCTTTACCTAAGGGAGATGAATAAATATAGCAAAAAACAGATTCAGAGAAAACTTCTTTCCAGTTTTTATCTGAAGATATTTCCTTTTTCACCATAGTCTTGAAGGTGCTCCCGAATGTGCTTTCTTGGATAAGTCCATGACAGAGTTTCCAAGCTGCACAATGTAAAGAAAGCTTTATCTATGTGAGATGAATACACATATCGCAGAGCAGTTCCATAGAAAGCTTCTTTCCAGTTTGTGTCTGAGGCTATTTCCCTTTTCACCAGAGGCATCAACATGCTCCCAAATATCCCTTGGTACTTTTTTCTCCAAAAGTGTTTCCCTGTTGCTGTATGAGAAGAGAAGTATAACACTGTGAGTCGAATGCACACATCACAAAGCAGTTCCTCAGAAAACTTCTCTCCAGTTTCGGTCTGAACTTATTTCCTGTTTCACTGTAAGCCTCAAAGCACTCCCGAATATCCCTTCACACGCTAAACATAAGCAGGGTTAGAAAACTGCTCAATGAAAACAGAGGCTTAATTGAGCAAGAGGAATTAAGATGACACAAAGCAGTTTCACAGAAAACTTCCTTCTGGATTTTACCTGAGGATATTTCTTTCTCCATATTCTAAGGAGAACTCCCAAATGTCCTTCCTCAGATTCCACAAAAACAGTGATTTCAAACTGCTCAATCCAAAGAATGGTTTAACTCTATGAGACGTATTCACACATCACAAAGCAGTTGCTCTGAAAGCTTCTCTCCAGTTTTCATCGGAAGACGTTTCCTTGCTCACCACAAGCCTCCGGGCGCCACTTACTATCCCTTCACGGATTCCTCAAAGACAGAGTTTCCAAACTGGGAAATGTAGTGTGAGCTTTAACTCTGCGAAATGAATCAACATATCAGAGAGCAGTTTCTTGGAATGCTTCTTTCTGGGTTTTATTTGAAGATATTTCACTTTTCGCTGTAGTATTCAATGCGCTACGAAATATCACTTTTTTGGTTTTACAGGAACAGTGTTCAAACACTGCCTTATGAGAAAGGAGGTATAAGTCCCTGAGTTGAATGCACACATCACAATGCATTTTCTCAGAAAGCTTCTCTCCAGTTTTTATCTGAAGGTATCTCCTCTTCCACCGTAGGCCTGAATGTACTCCCGAATGTCCCTTCATGGATCCATCCTTTACGGAATTTCCAAACTGCACAATATAAGGAAAGTTTTATAGATGTGAGATGAATAAACATATCTAAAACAAAGCAGTTTCACAGAATTCATCTTTCCAGTTTTTGTCTTAGGATATTTCATTTTTAACCATAGCCATCCATATACTCCCGAATGTACCTTGGTAGCTTTTTCTACAAAAGGGATTCCCCAAACCTCTATGAGAAGAAAGATATAATTCTGTGAGTCGAATGCACACGTCAAAATGCAGCTCCTCTGAAAGCTTCTCTCCAGTTTCTATCAGAAGATATTTCCTTTTTCACCATAAGCCTTGAAGCACTCCCAAATATCCCTTCGCAGACTAATCAAAACCAGTGTTAGAATGCTGCTGATTGAAAAGAGAAGCTTAACTGTGCGAGCAGAATTCACACCACACAGAGCAGTTTCACAGAAAGCTTCCTTCTGGTTTCTATCTGAGGTTATTTCTTTTTCAGGATATTCTGAAGACCATTCTGATATGTTCTTTCTCAGATTCCACAGAAACAGTGATTTCAAACTGCTAAATCCAAAGAATGATTTAACTCTATGACATGAATACAAACATCACAAAGAGTTGCTCAGAATCTTCTCTCCATTTTTCAAAGGAAGACATTTCCTTGCTCCCACAGGCCTCCAGTCACCTCTTAATATCCCTTCACAGAATCCTCAAAGACAGACTTTCCTAACTGGGAAATGTAGAGTATTCTTTAACTCTGTGAAATGAATGGACATGTCAGAGAGCAGTTTCTTAGAATGTTTCTTTCTGGGTTTTGTTGGACGACATTTCACTTTTCACCATAGTCTTCAAAGTTCTCTGAATATCACTTTTTTTAGTATTACAGGAACAGTGTTCAAACAGTGCCTTATGAGAAGAAGGTATAACTCCCTGAGTTGAATGAACACATCACAAAGCAGTTTCTCAGAAAACTTCTCTGCAGTTTTTATCTGAAGATATTTCTTATTTCACCATAAGCCTGAATGTACTCTCGAATGTCCCGAAACGAATCTGTCCATGGCGGTGTTTCAAAACTGTGTAATAGAAAGAAAGGTTTATCTATGTGAGAAGAATAAACATATCTATCACAAAGCAGCTTTACAGAAAGCTTTTTTTCCAGTTTTTGTCTCAGGATATTTCCTTTTTCACCATTGCCGTCCATATACTCCCGAATGTCCTCTGGTAGCTTTTTCTCCAAAAGTGATTCCAAACTCCTCTATGACAAAAAAGGTATAATTCTGTGAGTGCAATGCACACGTCTCAAAGAAGCTTCTTGGAAAGCTTCTCTCCAGTTTCTATCTGAAGATATTTCCTTTTTCACAGTAAGCCTCAAAGCGCTCCCGAGTATCCCTTAGCTGATTAAACTAAAACAAGGTTAGAATACTGCTAAAGAAAAACAGAAGCTTAACTGTGTTAGTGGATTTCACATGACACAGAGCAACTTCACAGAAAGCTTCCTTGTGGTTTTTATTGGATTGTATTTCTTTTTCAGCATATTCTTAAGAGTGTTCCCAAATGTCCTTTCTCAGGTTCCAAAGAAAGAGTGATTTCAAACTGCTCAATCCAAAGAATCATTTAACTCTATGAGATGAATACACACTTCACAAAGCAGTTGCTCAGAAAGCTTCTATCCAGTGTTCAAAGGAAGACATTTCCTTTCTTGCCACAGGCCTCCGGTCACCACTTAATATCCCTTCGCAGAATCCTGAAAGACAGACTTTGCAAAATGGAAAATGTAAAGTAAGCTTTAACTCTCTGAAATAAATGCACATGTCAGAGAGCAGTTTCTTGGAATGCTTCTTTCCGGGTTTTATTTCAGGATATTTGAGTTTTCACCATAGTCTTCAAAGCGCTCTGAAATATCACCTTTTCAGTTTTACAGGAACAGTGTTCAAACACTGTCTTATGAGAAAAGATGTATAATGCCCTGAGTGGAATGCACACATCTCAAAGCAGTTTCTCAGAAAGATTCTCTCCAGTTTTTATCTGAAGATACTTCCTGTTTCACCAGGGGCCTGAATGTGCTCCCGAATGTCCCTTCGCGAATCCTTGCATGACTGCATTTCAAAATTGCATAATAGAAAGAAAGTTTTATGTATGTGAGAAGAATAAACATATCTATCACAAAGCAGTTTCTCAGAAATCTTCTTTCCAGTTTTTGTCTGAGGATATTTCCTTTTTCACCATAGCCATCCATATAGTCCCCAATATCCCTTGGCAGCTTTTTCTCCAAAAGGGATTTCCCAATCCTCTGAGTAGAAAGGTATAACTCTGTGAGCGGAATGCACACATCACAAAGCAGCTCCACGGAAAACTTCTCTCTAGTTTATATCTGAAGATATTTCCTTTTTCACCGTAAGCCTCAAAGCACTCCCGAATATCCCTTTGGAGACTAAACAAAAACAGTGTTAGAATACTGCTCAATGAAAAGAGAGGCTTAACTTGCTGAGTGGAATTCAAGCAACACAGAGCAGTTTCACAGAAAGCTTCCTTCTTGTTTCTATTTGAGGTTATTCTTTTTCAGGATATTCTAAAGAGCGTTCCCAAATGTCCTTTCTCAGATTCCACAGAAACAGTGTTTTAAAACTGCTCAATCCAAAGAATGATTTAATTCTATGAGATGAACACAAACATCACAAAATGGTTGCTCTGAAAGCTTCCCTGCAAATTTCAACCTAACTCATTTCCTTGCTCGCCACAGGACTCCAGTAGCCACTTAATAGCCCTTCGCAGAATCCTCAAAGACAGACTTTCCAACCTGGGAAATGTAGAGTAAGCTTTAACCCTGTGAAATGAAACGACATGTCAGAGAACAGTTTATTGGATTGCTTCTTTATGGGTTTCATTGGACGACATTTCACTTTTCGCCATAGTCTTCAGTGTGCTCTGAATATCGCTTTTGTAGTTTTACATGAAGAGTGTTCAAACAGTGCCTTATGAGAAAAAAGGTATAATTCCCTGTGTGGAATGCACACATCACCAAGCAGTTTCTCAGAAAGCTTTTCTCCAGTTTTTATCTGAAGATATTTCCTATTTCACCATAGGCCTGAATGTGTTCCCAAATGTCCCTTTGCGAATCCGTCCATGACAGCGTTTCAAAACTACATAATAGAAAGAAAGTTTTATCTATGTGAGATAAATAAACATATCTATAACAAAGCAGTTTCACAGAAAGCTTCTTTCCAGTTTTTGTCTGAGGATATTTCCTTTTTCACCATAGCCATCCAGATACTCCTGAATGTCCCCTGGTAGCTTTTTCTCCAAAAGGGACTCCTCAATCCTCTATGAGAAGAAAAGTATAACTCTGTGAGTAGAATGTGCACATCACAAAGCAGCTCCTCAGAAATGTTCTCTCCAGTTTCTTTCTGAAGATATTTCCGTTTTCACCATAATCCTCAAAGCACTCCCCAGTATCCCTTAGCTGACAAAACTAAAACAGTGTTAGAATACTGCTCAATTAAAACAGAAGATAAACTGTGGGAGTGGAATGCACATGACAGAGGGCAGTTTCACAGATAGCTTCCTTCTGGATTTTATCGGAGGGTATTTCTTTTTCAGCATATCCTTTAGCTTTCCCAATCTCCTTTCTCAGGTTCCACAGAAAGAAGTGATTTCAAACTGCTCAGTCCAAAGAATGATTTAACTCTTTCAGATGAATACACACATCACAAAGCAGTTGCTCAGAAAGCTTCTCTCCATTTTTCACTGGAAGACATTTCCTTGCTCGCCATGTTCCTTCAGTCTCCACTTAATATCCCTGCACAGAATCCTCAAAGTCAGACTTTCCAAACTGGGAAATGTAGAGAAAACTTTAACTCTCTGAAATGAATGCACATGTCAGAGAGCAGTTTCTTGGAACGCTTCTTTCTGAGTTATATTTGAGGATATTTCACTTTTTGCCATAGTCCTCAATGTGCTCCAAAATATCATTTTTTCGGGTTTACAGGAACAGTGTTCAAAACTGCCTTATGAGAAAAGAGGTATAACTCCCTGAGTGGAATGCACACATCCCAAAGCAGTTTCTCAGAATGCTTCTATCCAGTTTTTATCTGAAGATATCTCCTTTTTCAACATAGGCCCAAATGTGCTCCCAAATGTCCCTTCACGGATGCTTCCATGACGGACTTTCCAAACTGTGTAATATAAGCAAAGTTTTATCAATGTGAGTTGAATAAACATAGAAAAAACAGATTCACAGAAAGCTTCTTTCCAATTTTTATCTGAAGGTATTTCCTTTTTCACCATCGTCCTGAATGTGCTCCCAAATGTCCCTTCATGGATCCGTCCATGACAGAGTTTCCAAGGTACGTAATGTAATGAAAGTTTTATCTATGTGAGACGAATACATATATCACAGAGCAGTTTCATAGAAATCTTCTTTCCAGTTTTTGTATGAGGTTATTTCCCTTTTCACCATAGGCATCAACATGCTCCCAAATACCACTTGGTACCTTTTTCTCCAAAGGGGTTTCCCCAATGCTGTATGAGAAGAGAGGTATAACACAGTGAGTGGAATGCACACGTCACAAAGCAGTTCCTTGGAAAGCATCTCTCCAGTTTTGGTCTGAACATATTTCCTTTTTCACCATCAGCCTCAAAGTGCTCCCGAATATCCATTCACACGCTAAGCATAAACAGGGTTAGAAAGCTGCTGAATGGAAAGAGAGGCTTATGTGAGCGAGATAAATTAAGATGACACAGAGCAGTTTTACAGAAAGCTTCCTTCGGGATTTTACCGGAGGATATTTCTTTCTCCATATTCTAAGGAGCGTTCCCAAATGTCCTTCCTCAGATTCCACAAAAACAGTGATTTCAAACTGCTCAATTCAAAAAATGGTTTAACTCTATGAGACATATACACACATCATAAGGCAGTTGCTCACAAAGTTTCTCTCTAGTTTTCATCGGAAGAAGTTTCCTTGCTCATCGCAAGCCTCCAGGGCCACTAAATATCCCTTCACAGATTTCTGAAAGACAGAGTTTCCAAACGGGGTAATGTAGAGTAAACTTTAACTCTGTGAAATGAATGCACATATCAGAGAGCAGTTTCCTGGAATGCTTCTTTCTGGGTTTTATTTCAGGATATTTCACTTTTCGCCATAGTCTTCCATGTGCTCCGAAATATTACTTTTTCAGTTTTACAGTAACAGTCTTCAAACACTGCCTTATGAGAAAAGAGGTATAACTCCCTGAGTGGAATGCACACATCACCAAGCAGTTTCTCAGAAAGTTTCTCTCCAATTTCTACCTGAACATATTTCCTTTTTCACCATAAGCCCGAATGTGATCCCATATATCCCTTTGCAGATCCATCCATGACAGAGTTTCCAAGCTGCATAATGTAAAGAAAGTTTAATCTATATGATATGCATAAACATATCTATCACAAAACATTTACACAGAAAGCTTCCTTTCAGTTTTTGCCTGAGAATATTTCCTTTTTCACTGTAGCCCTCCATATGGTGAATGTCCTTTGGTAGCTTTTTCTCCAAAAGGGATTTCCCAATCCTCTATGAGAAAAACGATATAACTTTGTGAGTGGAATGCACACGTCACTAAGCAGTGCCTTGAAAAGCTTCTTTCCAGTTTCTTTCTGAAGATATTTCCTTTTTCACTGTAAGTCTCAAAGTGCTCCCCAATATACCTTCACATGCTAAACATAAACAGGGTTAGAAAACTGCTCAGTTCTTCACAGCAAAATAAACTACCATCAGAGTGAACAGGCAACCTACAGAATGGGAGAAAATTTTTGCAATCTACTCATCTGACAAATGGCTAATATCCAGAACAAGAACTCAAACAAATTTACAAGAAAAAAACAAACAACCCCCTCAAAAAGTGGGCAAAGGATATGAACAGACAGTTCTCAAAAGAGGACATTTATACAGCCACCAGACACATGAAAAAATGCTCATCATCACTGGCCATCAGAGAAATGCAAATCAAAAGCACAATGAGATACCATCTCACACCAGTTAGAATGGCGATCATTAAAAAGTCAAGAAACAACAGGTGCTGGAGAGGATGTGGAGAAATAGGAACACTTTTACACTGCTGGTGGGATTGTAAACTAGTTCAACCATTATGGAAAACAGTATGGCGATTCCTCAAGGATCTAGAACTAGATGTACCATATGACCCAGCCATCCCATTACTGGGTATATACCCACAGGATTATAAATCATGCTACTATAAAGACACATGCACACGTATGTTTATTGTGGCACTATTCACAATAGCAAAGACTTGGAATCAACCCAAATGTCCATCAGTGACAGACTGGATTAAGAAAATGTGGCACATATACACCATGGAATACTATGCAGCCATAAAAAAGGATGAGTTTGTGTCCTTTGTAGGGACATGGATGCAGCTGGAAACCATCATTCTTAGCAAACTATCGCAAGAACAGAAAACCAAACACCGCATGTTCTCACTCATAGGTGGGAACTGAACAATGAGATCACTTGGACTCGGGAAGGGGGACATCACACACCGCGGCCTATCATGGGGAGGGGGGAGGGGGGAGGGATTGCATTGGGAGTTATATCTGATGTAAATGACGAGTTGTTGGGTGCTGACGAGTTGATGGGTGCAGCACAGCAACATGGCACAAGTATACATATATAACAAACCTGCACGTTATGCACATGTACCCTAGAACTTAAAGCATAAGAATAATAATAATAAAAATAAATAAATAAATAAATAAATAAATAAATAAATAAAAGAAAACTGCTCAGTGAAAGAAAGAGGCTTAACTGAGCAAAGGAAATTAAGATGACAGAGAGCAGTTTCACAGATAGCTTCCTTCTGGATTTTACTGAGGATATTTCTTTCTCCATATTCTAAGGAACATTCCCAAATGTCCATCCTCAGATTCCACAAAAATAGTGATTTCAAACTGCTCAATCCAAAGGGTGATGTAACTCTATGAGATGAATACAAACATCCCAAAATAGTTCCTCAGAAAACTTATCTCCAATTTTCAACAGAAGACATTTCCTTGCTCGCCACAGGCCTCCTGTTGCCACTTAATATCCCTTCGTAAAATCCTCAAAGACAGACTTTCCAAACTGGGAAATGTAGAGTAAGCTTTATCTCTGTGAAATGAATGGACATGTCAGAGAGCAGTTTCTTGGAATACTTCTTTCTTGTATTATTGGACGACATTTCACTTTTCACGATAGTCTTCAATGTGCTCCGAATATCACTTTTTTAGTTGTACAGGAACAGTGTTCAAACAGTGCCTTATGAGAAGAAAGGTATAACTCCCTGAGTGGAATGCACACATCACCAGGCAGTTTCTCAGAAAGCTTCTCTCCAGTTTCTACCTGAACATATTTCCTTTTTCACCGTAAGACTCAAAGAACTCCCGAATATCCCTTCGCAAGCTAAATACAAACAATGTTAGAAAACTGCTCAATGAAAAGAGAAGCTTAACTGAGCGAGACGAATTCATATGGCACATAGCAGTTTCACAGAAAGCTTCCTTCTGGTTTTTATCTGAAGATATTTCCCTTTTCACCATAGTTCTGAATGTGGTCCTAAATGCCCTTCGCGGATCCGTCCATGACAGAGTTTCCAAGCTGTGTAATGTAAAGAAAGTATTATCTACGTGAAATGAATAAATATACCAAAAGCATATACACAGAAAGTTTCTTTCCAGTTTTTATCTGAAGATATTTCCTTTTTCACTATAGCCCTTAATGTGCTCCCAAATATCCCTTCGTGGATCTGTGCATGACAGAGTTTTGCAGCTGCATAATGTAAAGAAAGCTTTATATATGTGAGATAAATACACATAACACAGAGCAGTTTCACAGAAAGCTTCTATCCAGTTTCTGTCTGAGGCTATTTCCCTTTTCACCATAGGCATTAATATGCCCCCGAATATCTCTTGGTACCTTTTTCTCCAAAAGGGTTTCCCTGATTCTGTATCAGAAGAGAAGTATAACACTGTGAGTGGAATGCACACGTCATGAAGCAGTTCCTCGGAAAGCTTCTTGGCAGTTTCTATCTGAACATATTTCCTTTTTCTCCGTAAGCCTCAAAGTGCTCCCGAATATCCCTTCACACCCTGAAAAAAAACAGTGTTAGAAAATTGCTCAATGAAGAGAAAAGTTTAACTCTCCAAGAGAAATTCACATGACACATAGTAGTTTCACAGAAAGCTTCCTATGTTTGTTTATCTGATTATATTTCTTTCTCCATATTGTAAAGAGTGTTCCCAAATGTCCTTCCTCAGATTCCACAGAAATAGTGATATCAAACTGCTCAGTTAGAAGTATGGTTTCACTCTATGCAATGAATACACACACCATAAGGCAGTTGCTAAGAAAGCTTCCCTCCAGTTTTCAATGGAAGACATTTCCTTGCTCACTACAGGCCTCCAGGCGCCACTTAATATCCCTTCACAGATTTCTCAAAGATAGAGTTTCCAAACTGGGAAATGTAGAGTAAGCTTTGCTCTGTGAAATGAATGCACATATCAGAGAGCAGTTTCATCGAACGCTTCTTTCTGGGTTTTATTTGAGTATATTTCACTTTTTACCATAGTTTTCAATGTGCTCTGAAATATCACATTTTCGGTTTTACAGGAACAGTGTTCAAACACTGCCTTATTGGAAAAGAGGTATAACTCCCTGAGTGGAATGCACACATCACAAAGCAGTTTCTCAGAAAACTTCTCGCCAGTTTTTATCTGAAGGTATTTCCATTTTCACCATAGTCCTGAATGTGTTCCCGAATGTCCCTTTGGAGATCCGTCCATGACAGTTACCAAGCTGCGTAATGTAAAGAAAGCTTTATCTATGTGAGATGAATAAACATAGCAAAAAGCAAATTCACAGAAAGCTTCTTTCCAGTTTTCATCTGAAAATATTTCCTTTTTCACCATAGTCCTGAATGTTCTCCCGAATGTCCCTTTGCGGATTCTTCCATACAGAGTTTCCAAGGTGCGTACTGTAAAGGAAGCTTTATCATTGTGAGATGAATACATATATCACAGAGCAGTTTCACAAAAGGCTTCTTTCAAGTTTTTGTCTGAGGCTATTTCCCTTTCCACAATAAGCATCAATATGCTCCCGGATATCCCTTGGTAAATATTTCCCCAAAAGAGTTTCCCCTGATGGTGTATGAGAATAGAGGTATAGCACTGTGAGTGGAAGGCACACATCACAAAGCAGTTCCTCGGAAAACTTCTCTTCAGTTTCTATCTGAACATATATCCTTTTTCCTCGCAAGCATCAAAGCACTCCTGAATATCGCTTTGCATGCTAAACATAAACATGTTAGAAAACTGCTCAATGAAAAGACAAGCTTAACTGAGCAAGAGGAATTCACATTACACATAGCAGTTTCACAGAAAGCTTCCTTCTGGTTTTTATCTGAGGATATTTATTTCTCCATATTCTAAAGAGCATTCACAAATATCCTTCCTATGATTCCACAGAAATAGTGATTTCAAATTGTTCAATCCAAAGAATGCTTTAACTCTATGAGATGAACACACCCATCACAAAGCAGTTGCTCAGAAATCTTCCCTCCAGTTTTCATCGGAAGATATTTCCTTGCTCATCACAGGCCTCCAGGCGCCACTTAATATCCCTTCACAGATCCCTCAGAGGCAGAGTTTCCAAAATGGGCAATGTAGAGTAAGCTTTAACTCTGTGAAATGAATGCACATATCAGAATGCACATATCTGTTTCCTGGAAAGCTTCTTTCTAGGTTTTACTTGAGGATATTTCACTTTTCACCATAGTCTTCAATGCATTCTGAAATATCACTTTTTCAGTTTTACAGGAACAGTGTTCAAACAGTGTCTTAGGAGCAAAGAGGTATAACTCCGTGAGTGGAATGCACGCATCATAAAGCAGTTTCTCAGATTTTTCTCTCCAGTTTTTATCTGAAGATATTTTCTTTTTCATCATAGGCCTGAATGTGAACTCAAATGTCCCTTTGCGGATCTGTCCATGATGGAATTTCCAGACTGCGTGATGTAAGAAAAGCTTTATCTATGTGAGGTAAATAAACATAACAAAAAGCAGACTCACAGAAAGCTTCTTTCCAGTTTTTATCTGAAGATATTACATTTTTCACCATAGTCCTGAATGTGCTCCTGAATATCCCTTCGCGGATCCATCCATGACAGAGTTTCCAAGCTGCGTAATGTAAAGAATGCTTTTCTATGTGAGATGAATACACATATCACAGAAAAGTTTCACAGAAATTTATTTCCACTTTTTGCCTGAGGCTATTTCCCTTTTCACCATAGCCGTCAATTTGCTCCCGAATATCCCTTGGTACTTTTTTCTCCAGCAGGGTTTTCCCGATGCTGTATGGGAAGGGAGGTATAACACTGTGAGTGGAAAGCCCACGTCACAAAGCAGTTCTTCGGAAAGCTTCTCTCCAATTTTGGTCTGAATATATTTCCTTTTTCACCGTAAGCCTCAGAGCACTCCCAAATATCCCTTCACACTCTAAACATAAACAGGGTTAGAAAACTGCTCAATGGAAGGAGAGGCTTAACTGAGCAAGAGGAATTAAGATGACACAGAGCAGTTCCACAGAATGCTTCCTTCAGAATTTTACCTGAGGATATTTCTTTCTCCATATTCTAAAGAGTGTTCCCAAATGTCCTTCCTTAGATTCCACAAAAACAGTGATTTCAAACTGCTCAATCCAAAGAATGGTTTAACTCTATGACATGAATACACACATCACAAAAGAGTTGCTCAGGAAGCTTCTCTCCAGTTTTCATCGGAAGATGCTTCCTAGCTCACCACAAGCCTCTGGGCCCCACTTAATATCCCTTCACAGATTCCTCGAAGACAGACTTTCCAAACTGAGCAAAGTAGAGTAAGCTTTAACTCTGTGAAATGAATGCACATATAATAGAGCAGTCTCTTGGAACACTTCTTTCTTGGTTATATTTGAGGATATATCACTTTTCGTCATAGTTTTCAAAGCGCTAAGAAATATCACTTATTTGATTTTACATAAACAATGTTCAAACACTGCCTTATGAGAAAAGAGGTAAAACTCCCTGAGTGGAACGCACACATCACAAAGCAGTTTCTCAGAAAGCTTCTATCCAGTTTTTATTTCAAGATATTTCCTTTCTTACCATTGGTCTGAATATGCTCTAGAATGTCCCTTCGCAAATCCGTCCATGACGGCATTTCAAAACTGCGTAATACAAAGAAAGTTTATCTATGTGAGATGAATAAACATATCTGTCACAAAGCAGTTTCACAGAAAGCTTATTTTCAGTTTTTGTCTGAGGATATTTCCTTTTCCATCATAGCCGTCCATATACTCCCGAATGTCCACTGGTACCTTTTTCTCCAAAAGGAATTCCCCAATCCTCTATGAGAAGAAAAGTATGATTGTGAGTGGAATGCACAAGTCACAAAGCAGCTCCTCGGAAATCTCTCCAGTTTCTATTTGAAGATATTTCCGTTTTCACCATAAGCCTCAAAGTGCTCAGGAGTATCTCTTAGCTGACTAAGCTAAAACAGTGTTAGAATGAAATTTCACTGCTCAATGAAAACAGAAGCTTAACTGTGTGAGTGGATTTCACATGACGCAGAGCAGTTTCACAGAAAGCTTCCTTCTGGTTTTTATAGGAGGGTATTTCTTTTTCATCATATTCTTAAGAGCGTTCCCAAAAGTCCTTTCTCAGGTTCCACAGAAAGAGTGATTTCAAACTGCTCAAGCCAAGGAATGATTGAACGCTATGAGATGCATACACACATCACAAAGAAGTTGCTCAGAAAGCTTCTCTCCCCTTTTCAGTGGAAGACTTTTCCTTGCTGGCCACTGGTCTCTAGTTGCCACTTAATAGCCTTTCACAGAATCCACAAAGAGAGACTTTCCAAACTGGGAAATATAGAGTAAGCTTTAACACTCTGAAATGAATGCACACGTCAGAGAGCAGTTTCGTGGAACGCTTCTTTCTTGGTTTTATTTCAGGATACTTCACTTTTAACCATAGTCTCCCATGCGCTTCGAAATATTACTTTTTCGGTTTTACAGGAACAGTGTTCAAACACTACCTTATCAGAAAAGAAGTATAACTCCCTGAGTGGAATGTACATGTCACAAAGCAGTTTCCAAGAAAGCTTCTGTCCAGTTTTTATCTGAAGATATCTCCTTTTTCACCATAGGCCTGAATGTGCTACCAAACATCCCATCGTGGATCCGTCCATGACGGAGTTTCCAAACTGCATGATATAAGGAAAGTTTTATCTATGTGAGATGAATAAACATATCTATCACAAAGCAGTTTCACAGAAATCTTCTTTCCAGTTTCTGTCTGAGGATATTTCCTTTTTCACCATAGCCATCCATATACTCCCGAATGTCCCTTGGTAGCTTTTTCTCCAAAAGGCAATCCCCAATCCTCTATGAGAAGAAAGGTATATCTGTGATTGGAATGCGCACTTCACAAAACAGCTCGTCGGATAGCTTCTCTCCAGTTTCTGTCGGAAGATATTTCCTTTTTCACAGTAAGCCTCAAAGCACTCCCGAATATCCCTTAGCAGACTAAACAAAAACAACGTTAGAAAACTGCTCAATGAAAAGAGAAGCTTAACTGCGTGAGCGGAATTCACGTGACATAGAGCAGTTTCACAGAATGCTTCCTTCTGGTTTCTATCTGAGGTTATTTCTTTTTCAGGATATTCTAAAGAGTGTTTCTAAATGTCCTTTCTCAGAAAGGACATTTTCTGTTCCACAGAAACAGTGATTTCAAATTACTCATTCCAAACAATGATTTAACTCTGTGTGGTAAATTCAAACATCACAGAAGAGTTGCTCAGAAAGCTTCTCTTCATTTTTCAATGGAAGACATTTCCTTGCTTGCCACAAGCCTCCGGTTGCCACTTAATATCCCTTCGCAGAATACTCAAAGACAGTCTTTCCAAACTGGGATATGTAGAGTAAGCTTTAACTCTGTAAAATGAATGGACATGTCACAGAGCAGTTTCTTCTACTGCTTCTTTCTGGGTTTTATTTGACGATTTTCATTTTTCGTCATGGTCTTCAATGTGCTCTGAATATCATTTTTTTTGTTTTACAGGAACAGTGTTCAAAGAGTGCCTTATGAGAAAAAAAAAGTATAACTCCCTGAGTGGAATGCACACACCACCAAGCAGTTTCTCAGAAAGCTTCTTCCCAGGTTTTATCTGAAGATATTTCCTTTTTCACTGTAGGCCAGTATGTGATATCGAATATCCCTTCACGGATCCATCAATGACTGAGTTTCCAAGTAGTGTAATGTAAAGAAAGCTTTATCTATGTGAGATGAATAAACATAGCAAAAAGCAGATTCACAGAAAGCTTCTTTTCAGTTTTTATGTGAAGATATTTCCTTTTTCACCATAGTTCTGAAAGTGCTCCCGAATGTCCCTTCGAGGATCCGTCCATGAGAGAGTTTCCAAGCTATGTAACGTAAAGAAAGCTTTATTTATGGGAGATGAATATACATGTCACAGAGCAGTTTCATAGAAAGCTTCTTTCCAGTTTCTGTCTGAGGCTATTTCCCTTTTCACCATAGGCATCAACATGCTCTTGAATATCACATGGTAAGTATTTCTCCAAAAAGGTATCTCAGATGCTGTATGAGAAGAGAGGTATAACACTGTGAGTGGAATGCACAGGTCACAAAGCAGTTCTTCGGAAAGCTTCTCTCCAGTTTCAGTCTAAACATATTTCCTTTTTCACCATAACCTCAAAGTGCTCCCGAATATCCCTTTGCATGCTAAACAAAAACAGGGTTAGAAAACTGCACAATGAAAAGTGAGGTTTAACTGAGTGAGAGGAATTAAGATGAAACAGAGTAGATTCACAGAAAGTTTCCTTCTGGATTTTACCTGAGGATATTTCTTTCTCCATATTTTAAGGAGCATTCCCAAATGTCCTTCCTCATATTCCACAAACACAGTGATTTCAAAGTGCTCAATCCAAAGAATGGTTTAACTTTACGAGACGAATACACACATCACAAAGCAGTTGCTCAGAAAGCTTCTCTCCAAATTTCACTGGAAGACGTTTCCTTGCTCACCACAAGCCTCCGGGTGCCACTTAATATCAATTCACAGGTTCCGCAAAGACAGAGTTTCCAAACTGGGCAATGTAGAGTAAGCTTTAACTCTGTGAAATGAAGGTATAACTCCCTGAGTGGAATGCACACATCACAAAGTTGTGTCTCAGAAAGCTACTCTTCTATTTTTATCTGAAGATATTTCCTACTTCCTCACAAGCCTGAAAGTGCTCCCAAATGTCCCTTCACAAATCTGTCCATGACTCAGTTTCAAAACTGCATAATAGAAATAAAGTTTTATTTATGTTAGATTAATAGACATATCTATCACAAAGCAGTTTCACAGAAAGCTTCTTTCCAGTTTTTGTATGCAGATATATCCTTTTTCACCATAGCTGTCCATATACTCCCGAATGCCCCCTCGCAGCTTTTTCTCCAAACGAGATTTCCCAATCGTCTGTGAGAAGAAAAGTATAACTCTGTTGAGTGGAATGCACACGTCACAAAGCAGCTCCTCGGAAATCTTTTCTCCAGTGTCTATCTGAAGATATTTCCGTTTTCACCATAAGCCTCAAAGCACTTCCGAGTATCCCTTAGCTGACTACCCTAAAACAGTGTTAGAATACTGTTTAATGAAAACAGAAGCCTAACCGTGAGAGTGGAATTCACGTGACCTAGAGCAGTTTCACAGAAAGTTTCCTTCTGATTTTTATCGGAGGGTATTTCTTTTTCAGCATATTCTTAAGAGCGTTCCCAAATGTCCTCTCTCAGGTTCCACAGAAACAGTGATTTCAAACTGCCCAATGCAAAGAATGATTTAACTCTATGAGATGAATAGACACATCACAAAGCAGTTGCTCTGAAATCTTCTCTGTAGTTTTTCTTCTGAAGACGTATCCTTTCTCACTACAGGCAACCGGGAGCAACTTAATATCCCTTCACAGATTCATCAAAGACAGAATTTCCAAACTAGGCAATATAGTGTAAGCTTTAACTCTCTGAAATGAATGCACACGTCAGAGAGCAGTTTCTTAGAATGCTTCTTTCTGGGTTTCATTTCACTTTTCACCTTAGTCTTCAATGTGCTGCAAAATATCATTTTTTCAGTTTTACAGGAGCAGTGTTCACACACTGCCTTATGAGAAAAGAGATATAACTCCCTGAGTGGACGGCAAATATCACAAAGCAGTTTTTCAGAAAGCTTCTCTCCAATTTTTATGGGAAGATATCTCCTCTTTCCCCACAGGCCTGAATGTGCTCCCGAATGTCCCTTTGCGAATCCCTCCCTGATGCAGTTTCAAAACTGCATAATAGAAAGAAAGTTTTATCTATGTGAGATGAATAGACATATCTATCACAAACCAGTTTCAAAGAAGCTTCTTTCCAGTTTTTGTCTGAGGATATTTCCTTTTTCACCATCTCCGTCCATATACTCCCAAATGTCCCCTGGTAGCTTTTTCTCCAAACGGGATTCCCAAATTCTCCAAATGAAGAAAAGTTTGACTCTGAGAGTGGAATGTAAACGTCACAAAGCAGCTCCTCGGAAATCTTCTCTCCAGTATCTATCTGAAGATATTTCGGTTTTCACTTTAAGCCTCAAAGCGCTCCCGAGTATAACTTAGCTGACTAACCTAAAACAGTGTTAGAATACTACTCAATGAAAACAGAAGCTTAACTGTGCGAGTGGACTTCACGTGACCTAGAACAGTTTCACAGAAAGTTTGCTTCTGGTTTTTATCGAAGGGTATTTCTTTTTCAGCATATTCTTAAGAGCGTTTAAAAATGTACTTTCTCAGGTTCCACAGAAACAGGGATTTCAAACTGCTCAATCCAAGGAATGATTTAACTCTATGAAATGAATACACACATCAAAAAGCAGTTACGCCAAAAGCTTATCTCCAGTTTTCAATGAAAGACGTTTCCTTTCTCACCACAAGCCTCTGGGCGCCACTTAATATCCCTTCAAAGATTCCTCAGAGTCAGAGTTTCAAAACTGAGCAACGTGAATGCACACGTCAGAGAGTAGTTTCTTGGAATGCTTCTTTGTGGGTTTTATTTCAGGATATTTCACTTTTCACCACAGTCTTCAATGTGCTGCAAAGTATCACTTTTTCAGTTTTACAGGAACAGTGTTCAAACATTGACTTATCAGGAAAGAGTTATATCTCCCTGAGTGGAATGCACACATCACAAAGCAGTTTCTCCGAAAGCTTCTCTCCAGTTTTTATCTGAAGATATCTCCTATTTCCTCACAGCCCTGAATGTGCTCCTGAATGTCCCTTCACGAATCCATCCATGACGCAGTTTCAAAACTGTGTCATAGAAAGAAAGTTTTTTCTATGTGAGATGGATAGACTTATCTATCACAAAGCAGTTTCACAGAGAGCTTCTTTCCAGTTTTTGTCTGAGGAGATTTCCTTTTTCACCATTGCCGTAAATATAATCCCGAATGTCCGCTGGTAGCTTTTTCTCCAGATGGGATATCCCAATCCTCTATGAGAAGAAAAGTATAGCTCTGTGAGTGGAATGCACACGTCACAAAGCAGCTCCTCAGAAATCTTCTCTTCAGTATCTTTCTGAAGATATTTCCGTTTCACCGTGAGCCTCAACCTGCTCCCGAGTATCCCTTAGCTGACTAACTGAAAACAGTGTTAGAATACTGCTCAATGAAAACAGGAGCTTAACTGTGCGAGTGCACTTTACGTGACCTAGAGCCGTTTCACAGAAAGTTTCCTTCCGGTTTTTATTGGAGAGTATTTCTTTTTCAGCATATTCTTAAGAGCATTCCCAAATGTCCTTTCTCAGGTTCCACAAAGCAGTTGCTCCGAAAGCTTCTGTCCAGTATTCACTGGAAGTCGTTTCCTTTCTCAACACAAACCTCTGGGGGCCACTTAATATCCATTCACGGATTCCTCAAAGACAGAGTTTCCAAACTGGGCAACATAGGGTAAGCCTTAACTCTGTGAAATGAATGCACACCTCAGAGAGCAGTTTCTTGGAGCACTTCTTTCTGGGTTTTATTTCAGGATATTTCACATTTCGTCATGCTCTTCAAAGCACTGCAAAATATCACTTTTTCACTTCTACAGGAATAGTATTCAAACACTGCTTTATGAGAAAAAGGTAACACTCCCTGAGTGGAAAGCTCACATCACAAAGCAGTTTCTCAGAAAGCTTACCGCCTGTTTTTATCTGAAGATATTTCCTATTTCCCCATACGCTTGCATGTGCTCCTGAAAATCCCTTCGCGAATCCATCCATGATGTATTTTCAAAACTGTGTCGTATAAAGAAAGTTTTATCTATGTGAGATGAATAGACATATCTATCACACAGCAGTTTCACAGAAAGCTTCTTTCTAGTTTTTGTCCGAGTGTATTTCCTTTTTCACCATAGCCGTCCATATACTCCCGAATGCCCCTGGTAGCATTTTTTCCAAACGGGATTTCCCAATCCTCTATACAAAGAAAAGTATAACTCTGTGAGTGGAATGCACAGGTCACAAAGCAGCTCCTCAGAAATCTTCTCTCCAGTACTTAGCTGAAGATATTTCCATTTTCACAGAAAGCCTCAAAGTGCTTTCGAGTATCCCATAGCTGACTAACCTAAAACAGTGTTAGAATACTGCTCAATGAAAACAGAAGCTTAATAGTATGAGTGGAAATCACGTGACCTAGAGCAGTTTCACAGAAAGTTTAATTCTGGTTTTTATCGGAGGGTATTTCTTTTTCAGCATATTCCTTAGAGAGGTTCCCAAATGTCCTTTCTCAGGTACCACAGAAACAGTGATTACAAACTGCTGAATCCAAAGAATGATTAAACTCTATGAGATGAATATGCACAACACAAAGCAGTTGCTCCGAAATCTTCTCTCCAGTCTTCATTGGAAGACGTTTCCTTTCTCACCACAAGCCTTGGGGCACCACTTGATATCCCTTCACAGAGGCCTCAAAGACTGAGTTTCCAAACTGGGCAACATAGTGTAAGTTTTAACTCTCTGAAATGAATGCACATGTCAGAGAGCAGTTTCTTGCAATGCTTCTTTCTGGGTTTTATTTCAGGATATTTCACTTTTCTCCATAGTCTTCAATGTGCTGCAAAATATAACTTTTTCACTTTTACAGGAACAGTGTTCATACACTGCCTTATGAGAAAATAGGTATAATTCCCTGAGTGGAATGCAAACATCACAAAGTTGTATCTCGGAAAGCTACTCTCCAGTTTTTATCTGAAGATATTTACTGCTTACCCACAGGCCTGAATGTTCTCCCAAATGTCCCTTCTTGAATCCGGACATGACGCAGATTCAAAACTGCATAATAGAAAGAAAGTTTTATCTATGTGAGATGTATAGACATATCTATCCCAAAACAGTTTCACAGAAAACTTCTTTCCAGTTTGTCTGAGGATATTTCTTTTTTAATCATAGCCATACATATACTCCCAAATGGCCCCTGGCATCGTTTTCTCCAAACGGGATGACACAAACTCTATGAAAAGAAAAACATACCTCTGTGAGTGGAATGCACACGTCACAAAGCAGCTCCGTGGAAATCTTCTCTCTAGTATCTATCGGAACACGTTTTGGCTTTCACTGTAAGCCTCAAACCGCTCCTGAGTATCCCTTAGCTTACTAACGTAAAACAGTGTGAGAATACTGCTCAAAGCAAACATAAGCCTAACTGGGTGAAGTGGACTTCACGTGACCTAGAGCAGTTTCAAAGAAAATTTCCCTCTGGTTTTTATTGGAGGGTATTTCTTTTTCAGCATATTCTTAAGAGTGTTCCCAAATGTCCTTTCTCAGGTTCCACAGAAACAGTGATTTCAAACTGCTCAATACAAAGAATGATTTAACTCTATCAGATGAATACGCGCCTCACAAAGTAGTTGCTCTGAAAGCTTCTCTCCAGTTTTCATTGGAAGACACTTCCTTTCTCAGCAGAAGCCTCTGGGCGCCACTTAGTATCCCTTCACAGATTCCTCAAAGACAGAATTTCCCAACTGGGCAATGTAGTGTAAGCTTTAACTCTCTTATATAAATGCACATGTCAGAGAGCAGTTTCTTGGAACACTTCTTTCTGGGTTTTATTTCAGGATATTTCACTTTTCGCCATAGTCTTCAATGCGTTGCAAAATATCACTTTTTCAGTTTTACAGGAACGGTGTGTTCAAACACTGCCTTATGAGAAAAGAGGTATAACTCCCTGAGTGGAATGCACACATCGCAAAGCAGTTTCTCAGAAAGCTTCCCTTCTGTTTTTATCTGAAGATATATCCTATTTCCCCACAGGCCTGTATGTGCTCCCGAATGTCCCTTCGCGAATCCGTCTATGACGCAGTTTGAAAACTGCATAATAGAAAGAAAGTTTTATCTATGTGAGATGAATAGACATATCTATCACAAAGGAGTTTCACAGAAAACTTCTTTCCAGTTTTTTCTAAGGATATGTTCTTTTTCACCATAGCCGTCCACATACTCCTGAATGTCCCCTGGTAGCTTTTTCTCCAGATGGGATATCCGAATCCTCTATGAGAAGAAAAGTATAACTCTGTGAGTGGAATGCACACGTCACAAAGCAGCTCCGTGGAAATCTTCTCTCTAGTATCTATCGGAATACGTTTTGGCTTTCACTGTAAGCCTCAAACCGCTCCCGAGTATCCCTCAGCTTACTAACGTAAAACAGTGTGAGAATACTGCTCAAAGCAAACATAAGACTAACTGGGAGAAGTGGACTTCACGTGACCTAGAGCAGTTTCACAGAAAGTTTCCTTCTGGTTTTTATCGGTGGGTATTTCTTGTTCAGCATATTCTTAAGAGTGTTCCCAAATGTCCTTTCTCAGGTTCCACAGAAACAGTGATTTCAAACTGCTCAGTGCAAAAAACGATTTATCTCTATGAGATGAATACACACATCACAAGGCTGTTGCTCCAAAAGCTTCCCTCCAGTTTTCATCAGAAGAGCTTTCATTTCTCACCACAAGCCTCTGGGTACCACTTAATATCCCTTCACAGATTCTTCAAAGACAGAGTTTCCAAAACTGGGCAACTTAGTGTAAGCTTGAAATCTCTGAAATGAATGCACACATTAGAGAGCAGTTTCTTGGAACGCTTCTTTCTGGGTTTTATTTCAGGATGTTTCACTTTTCGCCACAGTCTTCAATGCACTGCAAAATATCACTTTTTCAGTTTTACAGGAACGGTGTTCAAGCACTGCCTTATGAGAAAGGAAGTACAACTCCCTGAGTTGAATGCACACATCACAAAGCAATTTCTCAGAAAGCTTCTCTCCAGTTTTTAGTTGAAGATATTTCCAATTTCCCCACAGGCCTGAATGTGCTCCCGAAATTCCCTTCGCGAATACATCCATGACGCAGTTTCAAACGGCGTAATAGAAAGAAAGTATTATCTATGTGAGATGAATAGACATATGTTTTCCAAAGCAATTTCACAGAAAGCTTCTTTCCAGTTTTTGTCTGAGGATATTTCCTTTTACACCATAGCAGTCCATATACTCCCGAATGTCCCCTGGTCACGTTTTCTCCAAATGGGATATCCCAATACTCTATGAGAAAAAAGTATAACTCTGTGAGTGGAATGCACACGTCACAAAGCAGCTCCTTGGAAAGCTTCTCTCCAGTATCTATCTGAAGACATTTCTGTTTTCTCTGTAAGCCTCAAAGTGCTCCCGAGAATCCCTTAGCTGACTAACCAAAAACAGTGTTAGAATACAGCTAAATGAACACAAAAGCTTAACTGTGCGAGTGCACTTCACGTGACCTAAAGCACTTTCACAGAAAGTTTCTTTCTGGTTTTTATCGCAGTATATTTCTTTTTCAGCATATTCTTAAGAGCATTCCCAAATGTCCTTTCTCAGGTTCCAAAGAAACAGTGATTTAAACTGCTCAATCCAAAGAATGATTTAAGTCTACGAGATGAACACACACATGAGAAAGCAGTTGCTCCGTAAACTTCTCTCCAGTTTTCCTCAAAAGACGTTTCCTTTCTCACCAGAAGCCTCCAGGGGCCTCTTAATATCAGTTCACAGATTCCTCAAAGACAGAGATTCCAAAATGGGCAACGTAGTGTAAGCTTAAACTCTCTGAAATAAATGCACACGTCAGAGAGCAGTTTCTTGGAACGCTTTTTTCTGGGTTGTATTTCAGGATATTTCACTTTCCAACATAGTCTTCAATGCGCTGCAAAATATCACTTTTTCAGTTTTACAGAAACAGTGTTCAAGCACTGCCTTATGAGAAAGAGGTATAAGTCCCTGAGTGGAATGCTCACATCACAAAGCAGTTTCTCGGAAAGCTTCTCTCTAGTTTTTAGCTGAAGATATTTCCTATTTCCCCACAGGCCTGAATGTACTCCCGAATCTCCCTTCATGAATCCGACCACTACACAGTCTCAAAACTGCAAAACAGAAAGAAAGTTTTACCTACGTGAGATGAGTAGACATATCTATCACTAAGCAGTTTCAGAGAAAGCTTCTTGCCAGTTTTTGTCTGAGGATATTTCCTTTTTCACCATAGCTGACCATATACTCCCAAATGTCCCCTGGTAGCTTTTTCTCCAAACGGGATTCCCCAGTGCTCTATGATTAAAAAAAGTATAACTCTTTGAGTGGAATGTACAAGTCACAAAGCAACTTCTCGGAAATCTACCCTCCAGTATCTATCTGAAGATCTATGTGTTTTCACTGTAAACCTCAAAGCGCTCCCAAGTATCCCCTAGCTGACTCACCTAAAACAGTGTTAGAATACTGCTCAATGATAACAGAAGCTTAACTGCGCGAGTGGAAATCATGTGACATAGAGTAGTTTCAAAGAAAGTTTCCTTTTGATTTTTATCGCAGGGTATTTCTTTTTCAGCATATTCTTAAGAGCTTTCCCAAATGTCCTGTCACAGGTACCACAGAAACAGTGATTTCAAACTGCTCAATCCAAAGAATGATTAAACTTTATAAGATGAATGCATACATCACAAAGCAGTTGCTCCGAAGGCTTGTCTCCAGTTTTCATTGGAAGACGTTTCCTTTCTCACCACAAGCTTCCAGGCGCCACTTAGTATCCCTTCAAAGATTCCTCAAAGACAGAGTTTCCAAACTGGGCAAAGTAGTGTAAGCCTTAACTCTCTGATATAATGCACACGTCAGAGAGCAGTTTCTTGGAATGCTTCTTTCTGGGTTTTATTTCAGGATATTTCACTTTTCACCATAGTTCTCAATGTGCTGTGAAATATCACTTTTTCAGTTTTACAGGAACAGTGTTGAAACACTGCTTTATGAGAAAAGAGGTATAACTCCCTGAGTGGAATGCACACATCACAAAGCAGTTTCTCAGAAAGCTTCTCTCCAATTATTATCTGGAGATATCTCCTATTTTCCCACAGGCCTGAATGTTCTCCCGAATGTCCCTTCGCCAATCCATGGATGATGCAGTTTCAAAACTGTGTAACAGAAAGAAAATTTTATCTATGTGAGATGAATAGATATATCTATCACAAAGCAGTTTCACAGAAAGCTTCTTTCCAGTGTTTGTCTGAGGATGTTTCCTTTTTCACCATAGCAGTCCATATACTCCCAAATGTCCCCTGGTAGCTTTTTGTCCAAACGGTATTCCCCAATCCTCTATGAGAAGAAAAGTATAACTCTGTGATTGAAATGCACATGAAACAAAGCAGCTCCTTGGAAATATTCTCTCCAGTATCTATCTGAAGATATTTCCATTTTCACCATAACCTCAAAGCGCTCCCATGTACCCCTTAGCTGACTAACCTAAAACAGTGCTAGAATACTCCTCAATTAAAACAGAAGGTTAACTGTGTGTGTGGACTTCATGTGACCTGGAGCAGTTTCACTGTAAATTTCCTTCTGATTTTTATCAGAAGGTCTTTCTTTTTCAACATATTCTTAAGAGCAATCCCAAATGTCCTTTCTCAGGTTCCACAGAAACAGTGATTCCAAACTGCTCAATCCAAAGAATGATTTAACTCTATGAGATGAATACACACATCACAAAGTAGTTGCTCCGAAACCTTCACTCCAGTTTTCATCAAAAGACGTTTCCTTTCTCACCACAAGCCTCCGGTCACCACTTAATATCCCTTTCACAGATTCCTCAAAGACAGAGTTTCCAAACTGGGCAAAGTAGTGTCAGCTTTAACTCTCTGAAATGAATGCACACGTCAGAGAGCAGTTTCTTGGAACGCTTGTTTCCTTTTATTCTTTCAGGGTAGTTCACTTTTCACTGCAGTCTTCAATGCGCTGCAAAATATCACCTATTCAGTTTCACAGGTACAGTGTTCAAACACTGACTTATGAGAAAAGAGGTATAACTCCCTGAGTGAAATGCACACATCACAAAACAGTTTCTCAGAAAACTTCTCACAAGTTTTTATCTCAAGATATCTCCTATTTCCTCACAGGCCTGAATGTGCTCCCAAATGTCCCTTCACGAATCCATCCATGATGCAGTTTCAAAACTGCGTAATAGAAAGAAAGTTTTATCTATGTGACATGAATAGATATATCTATCACAAAGCAGTTTCACAGAAAGCTTCTTTCCATTTTTTGTCTGAGGATATTTCCTTTTCAACATAGCCATCCATACACTCGCGAATGTCCCCTGGTAGCTTTTTCTCGAGATTTGATTCCCCAATACTCTATAGGAAGAAAAATGTAACTGTGTGAGTGGAATGCACATGTCACAAAGCAGCTCCTCAGAAATGTTCTCTCCAGTATCTATCTGAAAATATTTCCATTTTCAACACAAGCCTCAAAGCGCTCCTGAGTATCCCTTAGCTGACTAACTTAAAACAGTGTTAGAATACTGCTCAATGAAAACAGAAGCTTAACTGTGTGAGTGGACTTCAGGTGACCTAGAGCAGTTTCACAGAAGGATTTTTTCTGGTTTTTATTGGACGGTACTTCTTTCTCAGCATATTCTTAAGAACATTCTCAAATATCTTTTCTCAGGTTCTACAGAAACAGTGATTTCAATCTACTCAATCCAAAGAATGATTTAACTCTATGAGATGAATATACACATCACAAAACAGTGACTCCAAAAGCTTCTCTCCAGTTTTCATCGGAAGACATTTCCTTTCTCACCCCAAGCCTCCGGGCAACACTTAATATCCCTTCACAGATTCCTCAAAGACAGAGTTCTCAAACAGGGCAACGTAGTGTAAGCTTTAACTCTCTTATATAAATGCACACGTCAGAGAGCAGTTTCTTGGAACACTTCTTTCTGGGTTCTATTTCAGGAAATTTCACTTTTTGCCATAGTCTTCAATGTGCTGCAAAATATCACTTTGTCAGTTTTACAGGAACAGTGTTCAAGCATGGCCTTATAAGAAAAGAGGTAAAACTCCCTGAGTAGAATGCACACAACACAAAGCAGTTTCTCAGAAAGCTTCTCTCCAGTTTTTATCTGAAGATATCTCCTTTTTCCCCACAGGCCTGAATGTGCTCCCGAATGTCCCTTCGCGAATCCATCCATGACACAGTTTCAAAACTGCCTAATAGAAAGAAAGTTTTATCTATGTGAGATGAATAGACATATTTATCACAAAGCAGTTTCACCAAAAGGTTCTTTCCAGCTTTTGTCTGAGGATATTTCCTTTTTCACCATAGCCGTCCATATACCCCCGAATGTCCATTGTTAGCTTTTTCTCCAAACAGGATTCCCCAATCCTCTATGAGAAAAAAAGTATAACTCTGTTATTTAAATGCACATGTCACAAAGCAGTTCCTCAGAAATCTTCTCTCCAGTATCTATCTGAAGTTATTTCTGTTTTCAACGTAAGCTTCAAAGCACTTCCGAGTATCCTTTAGCTGACTAACCTAAAACAGTGTTAGAATACTACTCAATGAAAACAGAAGCTTAACTGTGCAAATGGACTTCACATGACCCAGAACAGTTTCACAGAAGGATTCCTTCTGGTTTTTATTGGATGGTATTTCTCTCTCAGCATATTCTTAAGAACGTTCCCAAATGTCCTTTCTCAGGTTCCACAGAAACAGTAATTTCAATCTGCTCAATCCACAGAATGATTTAACTCTATGAGATGAATACACACATCACAAAACAGTTGCTCTGAGAGCTTCTCTCCAGTTTTCATCGGAAGACGTTTCCTTGCTCACCACAAGCCTCCGGGGACCACTTAATATTCCTTCACAGATGCCTCAAAGACAGAGTTTCCAAACTGGGCAACGTAGTGTAAGCTTTAACTCTCTGAAATGAATGCACACGTCAGAGAGCAGTTTCTTGGAACGCTTCTTTCTGGGTTTTATTTCAGGATATTTCACTTTTCGCCATAGTCTTCAATGCACTACAAAATATTACTTTTTCACTTTTACAGGAACAGTGTTCAAACACTGCTTACGAGAAAAGAGGTATAACTCCCAGAGTGGAATGCACACATCACAAAGCAGTTTCTCAGAAAGCTTCTCTCCAGTTTTTAGCAGAAGGTATCTCCCTTTTCATCATAGGCCTGAATATGCTCCCAAAAGTCCTTTCGTGAATCCTTCCATGACGCAGTTTCAAAACTGCGTAATAGAAAGAGAGCTTTATCTGTGTGAGATGAATAGACATATCTATCACAAGCCAAATTCACAGAAAGCTTTTTTCCAGTTTTTGTCTGAGGATATTTCTGCTTTCACCATAGCCGTCCTTATACTCCCGAATGTCCCCTGGTAGCTTTTTCTCCATACAGGATTTCCCAATCCTCTATGAGAAGAAAAGTATAACTCTGTGAGTGTAATGCACATGTCACAAAGCAGCTCCTCGGAAATCTTCTCTTCAGTATCTATCTGAGATATTTCCGTTTTCACAGAAAGCCTCAAAGCGCTCCCCTGTATCCCTCAGCTGACTAACCTAAAAGAGTGTTAGAATACTGCTCAATGAAAACAGAAATTTAACTGTGCGAGTGGACTTCACGTGATATAGAGCAGTTTCACAGAAAGTTTTCTTCCGGTTTTTATATGGGAGTATTTCTTTTTCAGCATATTCTTAAGAGCGTTTACAAACGTACTTTCTCAGGTTACACAGAAACAGTGAAATTAAACTGCTCTATCCAAAGAATGATTTAACTCTATGAGATGAATACACACATCACAAAGCAGTTGCTCTGAAAGC
This sequence comes from Theropithecus gelada, assembly GCF_003255815.1. NCBI lineage: Eukaryota > Metazoa > Chordata > Mammalia > Primates > Cercopithecidae > Theropithecus > Theropithecus gelada. The sequence goes on along the minus strand of NC_037676.1, from coordinate 42,764,375 downwards.
TTCTCTCCAGTTTTCATCAGAAGACGTTTCCTTTCTCACCACAAGCCTCCGGGCGCCACATAATATCCCTTCACAGATTCCTCAAAGACAGAGATCTCAAAATGGGCAACGTAGTGTAAGTTTTAATTCTCTGAAATGAATGCACACGTCAGAGAGCAGTTTCTTGGAATGCTTCTTTCTGGGTTTTATTTTAGGATATTTCACTTTTCACCATAGTCTTAAATGCACTGCAAAATATTACTTTTCAAGTTTACAGGAACAGTGTTCAAACTCTGCATTATGGGAAAAGAGGTAAAACTCCCTGAGTGGAATGCACACACCACAAAGCAGTTTCTCAGAAAGCTTCTCTCCAGTTTTTATCTGAAGATATCTACTTTTTCCCCACAGGCCTGAATGCGCTCCCGAATGTCCCTTCGTGAATCTATCAATGACATAGTTTCAAACCTGCATAATAGAAAGAAAGTATTATCTATGCGAGATGAATAGACATTTCTATCACAAAGTAGTTTCACAGAGAGCTTCTTTCCAGTTTTTGTCTGAGGATAATTCCTTTTTCACCATAGCCGTCCATATACTCCCGAATGTCCCCTGGTAGCTTTTTCTCCAAACGGGATTCCCCAATCCTCTATGAGAAGAAAAGTATAACTCTGTGAGTGGAATGCACACGTCACAAAGCAGCTACTCGGAAGTCTTCTCTCTAGGATCTAGCTGAAGATATTTCCGATTTCACCGTAAGCCTCAAAGCGCTCCTGAGTATCCCTTAGTTGACTAACCTAAAACAGTGTTAGAATAGTGCTCAATGAAAACAGAAGCTTAACTGTGTGAGTGGACTTCATGTGACCTGGAGCAGTTTCACAGAAAGTTTCCTTCTGGTTTTTATCTGAGGGTATTTCTTTTTCAGCATATTCTTAAGAGCATTCCCAAATGTCCTTTCTCAGGTTCCACAGAAACAGTGTTTTCAAAGAGTTCAATCCAGAGAATGATTTAACTCTTTGATATGATTACACACATCACATAGCTGTTGCTCCAAAAGCTTCTCTTCAGTTTTCAATGGAAGACTTTTCCTTTCTCTGTTTTTTTTTTTTTTTTTTTTTTTTTTTTGAGATGGAGTCTCGCTGTGTCTCCCGGGCTGGAGTGCAGTGGCCGGATCTCAGCTCACTGCAAGCTCCACCTCCTGGGTTTTTACCCCATTCTCCCGCCTCAGCCTTCTGAGTAGCTGGGACTACAGGCGCCCACCACCTCGTCCAGCTAGTTTTTTGTATTTTTAGTAGAGACGGGGTTTCACCATGTTAGCCAGGATGGTCTCGATCTCCTGACCTCGTGATCCACCCGTCTCGGCCTTCCAAAGTGCCTTTCTCACCAGGTATCTCCGTGTGCCACTTTATATCCCTTCACAGATTCCTCAAAGACAGAGTTTCCAAACTGGGCAATGTAGTGTAAGCTTTAACTCTCTAAGACGAATGCACACATAAGAGAGCAGTTTTGTGCAATGCTTCTTTCTGTGTTTTATTTCCAGATTTTTACTTTTCACCATAGTCTTCAATGCGTTGGAAAATATAACTTTTTCACTTTTACAGGAACAGTGTTCAAACACTGCCTTATGAGAAAAGAGGTACAACTCCCTGAGTGGAATGCACACATCACAAAGCAGTTTCTCAGAAAACTTCTCTCCAGTTTTTAGCTGAAGGTATCTCCTTTTTCATCGTAGGCCTGAATGTGCTCCCGAATGTCCCTTTGCAAATCTGCCCATGACGTAGTTGAAAAACTGCATAATAGAAAGAGAGCTTTATCTCTGTGAGATGAATAGACATATCTATCACAAACCACAGTCACAGAAAGGTTCTTTATAGTTTTCATCTGAGGATATTTCCTGTTCCTCCATAGCTGTGCATATTTTCCCGAATGTCCCCTGGTAGCTTTTTCTCCACACAGCATTTCCCAATCCTCTATGAAAAGAAAAGTATAACTCTTTGAGTGAAATGCACACGTCACAAAGCAGCTCCTCGGAAATCTTCTCTCCAATATCTATCTGAAGATATTTCTATTTAAACCGTAAGCCTCCAAGCGCTCCTGAGTATTCCTTTAGCTGACTTACCTAAAACAGTGTTAGAATACTGCTCAATGGAAATGGAAACTTAAGTGTGCGAGTGGACTTCACGTGACCTAGAGCAGTTTCACAGAAAGTTTGCCTCTGGTTTTTATCAGAGGGTATTTATTTTTCAGCATATTCTTAAGAGGGATCTCAAATGTCCTTTATCAGGTTCCACAGAAACAGTGATTTCAAACTGCTCAATCCAAAGAATGATTTAACTCTATGAGATGAATACACACATCACAAGGCAGTTGCTCCGAAAGCTTTTCTGCAATTTTCACTGGAAGACGTTTCCTTTCTCACCACAAGCCTCCGGGCACCACTTAATATCCTTTCACAGATTCCTCAAAGACAGAGTTACCAAACTGGGCAACGTAGTGTAAGCTTTAAGTCTCTGAAGTGAATGCACACGTCAGAGAGCAGTTTCTTGGAACACTTCTTTCTGGGTTGTATTTCAGGATCTTTCACTTTCTATCATAGTCTTCAATGCGCTGCAAAATATCACTGCTTCAGTTTTATAGGAACAGTGTTCAAACACTGCCTTATGAGAAAGAAGTATAAGTCCCTGAGTGGAATGCTCACATCACAAAGCAGTTTCTCGGAAAGCTTCTCTCCAGTTTTTATCTGAAGATATTTCCTCTTTCCCAACAGGCCTCAATGTGTTCCTGAATCTCCCTTCGTGAATCTGTCCACGTCACAGTCTCAAAACTGCATAACAGAAAGAAAGTTTTATCTATGTGAGATGAATAGACATATCTATCACTACGTAGTTTCACCGAAAGCTTCTTTCCAGTTTTTGTATGGGGATACTTCCTTTTTCACCATAGTTGTCCATATACTTCCGAATGTCCCCTGGTAGCTTTTTCTCCAAACGGGATTCCCCAATCCTCTATGAGAAGAAAAGTATAACTCTGTGAGTGGAATGCACACATCACAAAGCAGTTAATCAGAAATCTTCTCTCCAGTGTCTATCTGAAGATATTTCCGTTTTCACCATAAGCCTCAAAACACTCCTGAGTATCCCTTAGTTGAGTAACCTAAAACAGTGTTAGAATACTGTTCAATGAAAACAGAAGCCTAACTGTGAGAGTGGAATTCACGTGACTTAGAGCAGTTTCACAGAAAGTTTCCTTCTGATTTTTATCGGAGGGTGTTTCTTTTTCAGCCTATTCTTAAGAGCATTCCCAAATGTTCTTTCTCAGGTTCCACAGAAACAGTGTTTTCAAAGAGATCAATCCAAATAATGATTTAACTCTTTGAGATGATTACACACATCACATAGCTGTTGCTCCGAAAGCTTCTCTCCAGTTTTCAACGGAAAACTTTTCCTTTCTCACCAGATATCTCCGTGCACCACTTTATATCCCTTCACAGATTCCTCAAAGACAGAGTTTCCAAACTGGGCAATGTAGTGTAAGCTTTAACTCTCTGAAATGAATGCAGACGTTAGAGAGCAGTTTTGTTCAATGCTTCTTTCTGTGTTTTATTTCCGGATTTTCACCTTTTGCCATAGTCTTCAATGCTCAGCAAAGTATCACTTTTTCAGTTTTACAAGAACAGTGTTCAAACACTGCCTTATGAGAAAAGAGGTATAACTTCCTGAGTGGAATGCATACATCCCAAAGCAGTTTCTCAGAAAGCTTCTCTCCAGTTTTTAGCCGAAGATATGTCCTATTTGCCCACAAGCCTGATTGTGCTCCCGAATGTCCCTTCGCGAATCCATCGATGACGCAGTTTCAAAACTGCATAATAGAAAGTTTTATCTATGTGAGATGAATAGACATATCTATGACAAAGCAGTTTCACAGAAAGCTTCTTTCCAGTATAGTCTGAGGATGTTTAGTTTTTCACCACAGCAGTCTGTAAGCAGTCCATATAGTCCTGAATGTCCCCTGGTAGCTTTTTCTCCAAACAGGATTCCCCAATCCTCTATGAGAAGAAAAGTACAAATCTGTGAGTGAAATGCACACGTCACAAAGCAGCTCCTTGGAAATCTTCTCTCCAGTATCTATCTGTAGATATTTCCATTTTCACCATAAGCCTCAAAGCGCTCCCGCGTATCCCTTAGCTGACTAACTTGAAACAGTCTTAGAATGCTCCTCAATGAAAACAGAAGCTTAGTTGTGTGAGTGGACTTTACGTGACCTAGAGCAGTTTCACAGAAAATTTCCTTCTGGTTTTTATCGGAAGGTCTTTCTTTTTCAACATATTCTTAAGAGCGATCCCAAATGTCCTTTCTCAGGTTCGACAGAAACAGTGATTTCAAACTGCTCAATCCAAAGAATGATTTAACTCTATGAGATGAATACACACATCAGAAAGCAGTTGCTCCGAAAGCTTCTCTCCAGTTTTCATCGGAAGATGTTTCCTTTCTCACCAAAAGCCTCCGGTCACCACTTAATATCTCTTTACAGATGCCTCAAAGACAGAGTTTCCAAACTGCACAACATAGTGTAAATTTTCACTCTCTGAAATGAATGCACATGTCAGAGAGCAGTTTCTTGGAACGCTTCTTTCTGGGTTTTATTTCAGGATATTTCACTTTTCACGATACTCTTCAATGCACTGCAAAACATCACTTTTTCAGTTTTACAGGAACAGTGTTCAAACACTGCCTTATGAGAAAAGAGGTGTAACTCCCTCAGTGGAATGCACACATCACAAAGCAGTTTCTCAGAAAGTTTCTCTCCAGTTTTTATCTGAAGATATCTCCTATATCCCCACAGGCCTGAATGTGCTCCGGAATGTCCCTTCGCAAATCCGTCCACGACGCAGTTTCAAAACTGTGTAATAGAAAGAAAGTTTTGTCTATGTGAGATGAATAGACATATCTATCACAAAGCAGTTTCACACAAAACTTCTTTCCAATTTTTGTCTTAGGATATTTCCTTTTTCACCGTAGCCGTCCATATACTCCCGAAAGTCCCCAGTAGCTTTTTCTCCAAATGGGATTCCCTGATCCTCTCTGAGAAGGAAAGTATAATTCTGTGAGTGGAATGCACACGTCACAAAGCAGCTCCTCAGAGATCTTCTCCCAGTACCTATCTGAAGATATTTCCATTTTCACTGTAAGCCTGAAAGTGCCCCCGAGTATTCCTTAGCTGACTAAGTAAACAGTGTTAGAATACTGCCCAATGAAACTAGAAGCTTAATTGTGGGAGTGGAATTCACGTGACCTAGAGCAGTTTCACAGAAAGTTTCCTTCTGGTTTTTATCAGAGGGTATTTCTTTTTCATCATATTCTTAAGAGTGTTCTCAAATGTCCTTTCTCAGGTTCCGCAGAAACAGTGATTTCAAACTGCTCAATCCAAGGAATGATTTAACTCTATGAACTAAATACACACATCACAAAGCAGTTGCTCAGAAAGCGTCTCTCCAGTTTTCAACGGAAGACATTTCCTTGCTCGCCACAGGCATGCGATTGCCACTTAATATCCCTTTGCAGAATCTTCAAAGACAGACTCCTAATATCACTTTTTTAGTTTTACAGGAACAGTATTCAAACAGTGCACTATGAGAAGAAAGTTATAATTCCGTGAGTGGAATGCAAACATCACCAAGCAGTTTCTCCGAAAGCTTCTCTCCAGTTATTATCTGATGATATTTACTTTTTCACCATAGACCCGAATCTGATCCTGAATATCTCTTCTCGGATCCATCCATGACGGAGTTTCCAAGCTGCATAATGGAAAAAAAATCTTTATCTATATGAGATGATTAAACATAGAAAAAAGCAGACTCTCATAAAGATTCTTTCCAGTTTTTATCTGAAGATATTTCCTTTTTCCCCATAGTCCCAAATGTTCTCCCGAATGTCCCTTCATGGATCTGTCCATGACAGAGTTTCCAGTCTGCATAACCTAAAGGAAGCTTTATCTATGTGAGATGAATACACATATCACAGAGCAGTTTCACAGAAAGCTTCTTTCCAGTTTTTGTCTGAGGCTCTTTCCCTTTTCACCATAGGAGTCAATATGCTCCCAGTTATCCCTTTGTACCTTGTTCTCCAAAAGGGTTTCCCCAATGCTGTATGAGAAGAGACGTACAATACTGTGAGTAAAATGCACACGTCACAAAGCAGTTCCTCGGAAAGCTTCTCTCCAGTTTCTATCTGAACATATTTCCTTTCTCACTGTAAGATTCAAAGAGCTTCCGAATATCCATTCGCATGCTAAATATAAACAGTGTTAGAAAAGTCTTCAATGAAAAGGGAAGCTTAACTGAGTGAGAGGAATTCACACGATACATAGCAGTTTCCCAGAAAGCTTCCTTCTGGTTTTCATCTGAGGATATTTCTTTCTCCATATTCCAAAGAACGATCCCAAATGTCCTTGCTGAGATACCACAGAAACAGTGATTTCAAATTGCTCAATCCAAGGAATGATTTAACTTTATGAGATGAATACACACATCACAAAACAGTTGCTCAGAAAGTTTCTCTCCCGTTTTCAACGGAAGATATTTCCTTGCTCAACACAGGACTCCAGCGCCACTTAATATCCCTTTGTAGATTCCTCAAAGACAGAGTTTACAAACTGGGCAATGTAGACTAAGCTTTAGCTGTGTGAAATGAAAGCACATATTGCAGAGCAGTTTCTTGGAACACTTCTTTCTGGGTTTTATTTGAGGATGTTTCACTTTTCGCCATAGTCTTCAAAGCACTCCGAATTATGATATTTTTGGTTTTACAGGAACCGTGTTCAAACACTGCCTCATGAGAAAAGAGTTATAAATCCCTGAGTGGAATGCACACATCACAAAGAAGTTTCTCAGAAAGCTTCTCTCCAGTTTTTATCTTGAAAATATTTCCTTTTTCACTATAGGCCTGAATATGCTCCCGAATGTCCCTTCGTGGATCCGTCCATAACGGAGTTTCTAAGCTGCAGAATGTAAAGAAAGCTTTACCAATGTGAGATGAATAAACATAGCAAAAAGCAGATTCACAGAAAGCTTCTATTCAGTTTTTCTCTGAATATATTTCCTCTTTCACCATAGTCCTGAATGTGCTCCTGAATGTCCCTTCACGGATATGTCCATGTCAGAGTTTCCAAGCTGCGTAATGTACAGAAAGCTTTATCTATGTGAGATGAATAAACATAACAAGAGGCAGATTCACAGAAAGCTTCTTTCCAGATTTTATCTGAAGGTATTTCCCTTTTAGTCATACTACTGAATGTGCTCCCAAATATCCCTTCATGAATCTGTCCATGACAGAGTTTCCAGCCTGCATAACCTAAAGGAAGCTTTATCTATGTGAGATGAATACACATATCACAGAGCAGTTTCACAGAAAGCTTATTTCCAGTTTTTGTCTGAAGATATTTCCCTTTTCACCATAGGCATCAATATGCTCCGGAATAGCCCTTTGTACCTTTTTCTGCTAAAGGATTTCCCCAATGCTGTGTGAGAAGAGAGGTATAACACTGTGAGTGAAATGCACACGTCGCAAAGCAGTTCCCCAGAAAGCTTCTCTCTAGTTTCTATCTGAACATATTTCCTTTTTCAACGTAAGCCTCAAAGCACTCTCGAATATCCCTTCGCACGCTAAAGAGAAACAGTGTTAGAAAACTGCTCAATGAAAAGAGAAGCTTAACTGAGCAAGAGGAATTCACACGACACAGAGGAGTTTCACACAGAAAGCTTCCATCTGGATTTTACCTGAGGAGATTTCTTTCTCCATATTCTAAAGAGCATTCCCAAATGTCCTTTCTGAGATTCCACAGCAACAGTGATTTCAAACTGTTCAATCCAAAGAATGATTTAACATTATGAGTTGCATACAAACATCAAAAAAGAGTTGCTCAGAAAGCTTCTCTTCAATTTTCAATGGAAAACATTTCCTTGCTTGCCACAGGCCTCTGGTTGCCACTTAATATCCCTTCACAGAATCCCAAAAGACAGACTTTCCAAACTCGGAAATGTAGAGTAAGCTTTAACTCTGTGAAAAAAAAAACATCTCAGAAAGCAGTTTCTTGGAATGCTTCTTTCTGGGTTTTATTTGATGATATTTCACTTTTCACTGTAGTCTTCAATGTGCTCTGAATATCACCTTTTTAGTTTTACAGGAACAGTGTTGAAACAGTGTCTTAGGAGAAGAAAGGTACAACACCCTCAGTGGAATGCACACATCACCAAGCAGTTTCTCAGAAACCTTCTCTCCAGTTTTTATCAGATGATATTTCCTTTTTAACCATTGGCCCGAATGTGACCCTGAATATCCCTTCGTGGATCCATCCATGATGGAGTTTCCAAGATGTGCAATGTAAAGAAAGCTTTATCTATGTGAGATGAATAAACATAGTGAAAAGCAGATTCACAGAAAGATTCTGTCCAGTATTTATCTGAATATATTTCCTTTTTTAACATAGTCCCAAATTTGCTCCCGAATGTTCCTTCATGGAACATTCACTGACAGAGTTTCCAAGCTGCAAAATGTAGAGAAAGCTTTATCTATGTGAGATGAATACACATATCACAGAACAGTATCACATAAAAGGTTTCCCGGATGCTGTATCAAAAGAGAGTTACAATACTGTGAGTGGAATGCACACATCACAAAGCAGTTCTGTAGAAAGCTTCTCTCCGGTCTCTATCTCAACATATTTTCTTTTTCACCGTAAGCCTCAAAGTGCTGACGTATATCCCTTTATACGCTAAACACGAACAATGTTAGAAAACTGCTCAATGAAAAGAGAAGCTTAACTGAGCGAGAGGAATTCACACGACACACAGCAGTTTCACAGAAAGCTTCCTTCTGGTTTTCATCTGAGGATATTTGTTTCTCCATATTCCAAAGAGCGATCCCAAATGTCCTTCCTGAGATACCACAGAAACAGTTATTTCAAACTGCTCAATCCAAGGAATGGTTTAACTCTATGAGATGAATACACACATCACAAAGCAGTTGCTCAGAAAGCTTCTCTGCAGTTATCATGGGTAGACATTTCCTTGCTCACCACAGGCCTCTAGGGCACCATTTAATATCCCTTCGCATATTCCTCAAAGACAGAGTTTGCAAACTGGGCATGTAGAGTACACTTTAATTCTGTGAAGTGATTGCAAAAATCAGAGAGCAGTTTCTTGGAACGAATCTTTCTGGGTTTTACTTGAGGATAGTTCACTCGTCGCCATAGTCTTCAATGCACTGCAAAATATCACATTTTCAGTTTTACAGGAACAGTGATCAAACACTGCCTAATGCGAAAAGAGGTAAAACTCCCTGAGTAGAATGTACACATCACAAAGCAGTTTCTCAGAAAGTTTCTCTCCTGTCTTTATCTGAAGATATTTCCTATTTCCCCACAGGCCTGAATGTGCTACTCAATGTCCCTTCGCGAATCTGTCCATGATGCAGTTTCAAAACTGCGTAATAGAAAGAAAATTTTATCTATGTGAGATGAATAGACATATCTATCACAGGGCAATTTCACAGAAAGCTTCTTTGTAGTTTTTGTATGAGGATAATTCCTTTTTCACCATAGCCATCCATATACTCCCGAATGTCCCCTGGTAGCGTTTTCTCCAAACTGGATTCCACAATCCTCTATCAGAAGAAAAGTATAACTCTGTGAGTGGAATGCACACGTCACAAAGTAGCTCCTCAGAAATCTTCTCTCCAGTATCTATCTGAAGATATTTCCATTTTCACCGTAAGCCTCAAAGCGCTCCCGAGTGTCCCTTAGCTGACTAACCCAAAACAGTGTTAGAATACTGCTCAGTGAAATCAGAAGCTTAACTGTGTGAGTGGACTTCACGTGACCTAGAGCAGTTTCACTGAAAGGTTCCTTCTGGTTTTTATCGGAGGGTGTTTCTTTTTCAGCATATTTTTATGAGCGTTCCCAAATGTTCTTTCTCAGGTTCCACAGAAACAGTGATTTCAAACTGCTCAATCCAAAGAATATTTAAACTCTATGAGATAAGTGCACACATCACAAAGCAGTTGCTCCAAAAGCTTCTCTCCAGTTTTCATCGAAAGACATTTCCTTTCTCACCACAAGCCTCCAGGCGCCACTTAATATCCCTTCACAGATTCCACAAAGACAGAGTTTCCAAACTGGGTAATGTAGTGTAATCATTATCTCTCTGAAAGGAATGCACATGTCAGAGAGCAGTTTCCTGGAATGCTTCTTTCTGGGTTTGATTTCAGGATATTTCACTTTTCGGCATAGTCTTCAATGCGCTGCGAAACCACTTTTTCAGTTTTACAGGAAGAGTGTTCAAACACTGCCATATGGGAAAAGATGTATAAGTCCCTGAGTGGAAAGCAGACATCACAAAGCAGTTTCTCAGAAAACTTCTCTCCGGTTTTTATCAGAAGATATTTCCTATTTCACTACAGGCCTGAATATGCTCCTGCAATTCCCTTCGTGAATCCGTGCATGACAAAGTTTCAAAACTGCTTAATAGAAAGAGAGTTTTACCTATGTGAGATGAATAGATATATTTATCATGAAGCAGTTTCACAGAAAGCTTCTTTCCAGTTTTTGTCTGAGGATATTTCCTTTTTCACCGTAACAGTCCATACACTCACGAATGTACCCTGGTAGCTTTTTCTCCAAACGGGATTCCCCAATCTTCTATGAGAAGAAAAGTATAACTCTGAGAGCAGAATGCACACGTCACAAAGCAGCTCCTCGAAAATCTTCCCTCAAGTATCTATCTGAAGATACTTCCGTTTTCACCGTAACCTTCAAAGTGCTCCCGAGTATCCCTTAGCTGACTCACCCAAAACAGTGTTAGAATACTGCTCAATGAAAACAGAAGTTTAACTGTGAGAGTGGAATTCACGTGACCTAGAGTAGTTTCACAGAAAGTTTCCTACTGGTTTTATCGAAGCATATTTCTTTTTCAGCATATTCTTAAGAGCATTCCTTAAATGTCCATTCTCAGGTTCCACAGAAGCAGTCATTGCAAACTGCTCAATCCAAAGAATGATTTAACTCTTTGAGATGAATACACACATCACAAAGCAGTTGCTCCGAAAGCTTCTGTCCAGTTTTCATCGGAAGATGTTACCTTTCTCACCACAAGCCTCCGGGCGTCACTAAATATCTCTTCACAGATTCCTCAAAGAGTTTCCAACCTGGGCAATGTAGTGTGAGCTTTAACTCCCTGAAATGAATGCACACGTAAGAGAGCAGTTTCTTGGAAAGCTTCTTTCTGTGTTTTATTTCAGGATATTTCACTTTTGGCCATAATCTTCAATGCATGGCAAAATATCACCTTCTCAGTTTTCAGGAACAGTGTTCAAATGCTGCCTTATGAGAAAAGAGGAATAACTCCCTGAGTGGAATGCACACACCACAAAGCAGTTTCTCAGAAAGTTTCTCTCCATTTTTTATCTGAAGAAATCTCCCATTACCCCACATTCCTGACTGTGCTCCCGAATGTCTCTTCACGAATCCATCCATGACGCAGTTTCAAAACTGTGTAATAGAAATAAAGTTTTATTTATGTGAGATGAATAGCCATATCTCTCACAAAATTGTTACACAGAAAGCTTCTTTTCCGTTTTGTCTGAGCTTCAATGTGAATGCAATTCACAGAGTTACAGTGTTCTTTTCACTGATCAGTTTGCTAACACTCTTTCCTTGAAATCTACAATGGGATATTTCTTAGCGCCATGAAGCTTACGATGACAAAGGAAATATCCTCTGATAAAAACTAGATGAAGCTTTCTGAAAAACTGCTTTGTGATGTGAGAATTCATCTCACAGGTTTACACGTTTTTCTCCATGAAGCAGTTACCTAACAGAGTTTTTGTGGAATCTGTAACATGACATTTGGGATCGCATTGAGGTCTGGGGTGAAAAAGGAAATATCCTCAGATGAAAATTAGAAGGAAGGTTTCTGATAAACTGCTCTTGATGTGTGAATTCATCTCACAGAGATACACTTTCCTTCCATGGAGCATTCTGTTACCACTCTTTTTGTTGAGTCTGGGAAGCGATATTTGGGTTCGCTATGAAGACTATATGGACAAAGGGAATATCCTCAATTAAAAATGTGAAAGAAGTTTTCTGTGAAACTGCTCTGTGATGTTGAATTCATTTCACAGAGTAAAACCACTCTTTGGTGGAAGAGTTTGCTAGCCCAGTTTTTGTGGAATCTCTGAAGTGATATCTAGAATATCGTTGAATCCCATGGTGAAAAAATCAAATATCCTGAGAAAAAAACTGCAGAGAGGCTTTCTCAGAAACTGCTTTGTTGTGGTTGAATTCAGTGCACAGAGTGGCATCATTGTTTTCAGTGAGAAGCTTGCTAACAGTGTTTTCGCAGAATGTGCAATGAGACACACGGGAGCACTTGGAGACCACAAAGAGCCTCAGCTGAAAAAAAGAAAGAAGCTTTCTGAGAAACTGTGATGTGTGAATTCAACTCACAGAACTACACTTGTATTTCTTGGAGCCGTTTGCTAGCCCTGATTTTGTGGAATCTGAGAACGGATATTTCGAATCTCTTTGAAGAGCATACGGCAATGGAAATATCCACGGATAAAAAGCAGAATGAAGCTTTCTGAGAAACTGCCTCGTGATGTGTGAATTCATCTCACAAAGTTACACATGTATTTCATGGAGCCGATTGCTAGCCCTGTTTTTGTGGAATGTCAGAAGTGATATTTTGGATGGCTATGAAGACTCCTCAGACAGAGGAAATATCTTCAGATAAAAACCAGAAAGAAACTTTCTTAGAAACTGCTTTGTGATGTGTGAATTCATCTCACAGAGTGACACCTTTCTCTTCATGAAGCAGTTTGCTAACACTGTTTTCGTGGAATCTGCAAAGTGATATTTGGGAGCGCATTGAGGCCTATGGTGAAACTGGAAATATCCTTAGATGAAAACTAGAAGGAAGCTTTCTGAGAAACCGCTTTGTGATGTGTGAGTTCATTTTAGAGAGTTATACTCTCATATCATGGAGCAGTCTATTGCCAGTGTCTTTGGGGAATGTGAGAAGGGGTATATCGGATTGCATTGAAGCCTATGCTGAGAAAGGAAATATTCTCAATTAAACATATGAAAGAAACTTTCTGAGATATTTCTTTGTGACGTGTTAATTAATCTTAGAAAGTTACACCTTAGTCTTCATGAAGCAGTTTGCACACACTGTTTTTGTAGAAACCGCAACGTGATATTTGGGAGCACATTGAGGCTTGTGGTGAAAAAGGAAATATCCTCAGATGAAAACTGGAAAGAAGCATTCTGAGAAACTGCATTTTGATGTGTGAATGCAACTCACAGACTTACACTGTTCTTTTCATTGATCAGTTTGCCAACAGTATTTTCTTGAAATCTGCAATGGGATATTTCTTATCGCCATGAAGCTTACAGTGACAAAGGAAATATCCTCCAATAAAAACTAGAAAGAAGCTTTCTGAGAAACTACTTTGTGATGTGTGTATTCACCTTACAGAGTTACACAAGAATTTCGTGGAACCGCTTATTAGCACTCTTTTCGTGGAATCTGAGAAGCTATATTTTGGATCACTATGAAGGCTCCTCGGATGAGGGAAATATCCTCAGATGAAAACTGGAAAGAAGTTTTCTGAGAAACAGCTTTGTGATGTGTGAATTCATCTTACAGAGTTACACCTTTTTCTTCATGAAGCAGTTTGCAAACACTGTTTTTGTGAAATCTGGAAAGTGATATTTGGGAGCACATTGAGGGTCATGGTGAAAATGGATATATCCTCAGATGAACCGTTTAAAGAAGTGTTCTGAGAAACTGCATTGTGATGCGTGAATGCAATTCACAGAGTTACAGTGTTCTTTTCATTGAACAGTATGCAAACGCTCTTTCCTTGAAATCCAAAATGGGATATTTCTTAGCTCCATGAAGCTTACGGTGACAAAGGAATTATCCTCCGATAATAACTAGACAGAATCCTTCTGAGAAATTGCTTTGTGATATGTGAATTCATCTCACAGGTTTACACGTTTCTCTCCATGAAGCAGTTACCTAACACAGTTTTCGTGGAATCAGTAACGTGATATTTGGGAGTGCATTGAGGTCTGTGGTGAAAAGGAAATATCCTCAGATGAAAACTGGATAGGAGAGTTCTGAGAAACTGCGTTGCTATGTGTGAATGCAACTAACAGACTTACACTATTCTTTTCATTGATCAATTTGTCAACAGTGTTTTCTTGAAATCTGCAATGGGATATTTCTTAACGCCATGAAGCTTACAGTGACAAAGGAAATATCCTCTGATTAAATCGAGAAAGAAGCTTTCTGAGAAACTGCTTTGTGATGTGTATATTCATCTCACAGAGTTATACAAGTATGTCATCGAGCCGTTTGCTAGCACTCTTTTCGTGGAATCTGAGAAGTGATATTTTGGATCGCTATGAAGACTCCTCGGATGAAGGAAATATCCTCAGATGAAAACTGGAAAGAAGCTTTCTGAGAAACTTCTTTGTGATGTGTGAATTCATCTCACAGAAGTACATCTTTTTCTTCATGAAGCAGTTTGCTAACACTGTTTTCGTGGAATCTGAAAAGTGATATTTGGGAGCGCATTGAGGGCGATGGTGAAAAAGGATATATCCTCAGATGAAAAGTGGAAAGAAGCGTTCTGAGAAACTGCATTGTGATGTGTGAATGCAACTCACAGACTTACACTGTTCCTTTCATTGATCAGTTTGCCAACAGTGTTTTCTTGAAATCTGCAATGGGATATTTCTTAGCGCCATGAAGCTTACAGTGACAAAGGAAATATCCTCCGATAAAAACTAGAAAGAAGCTTTCTGAGAAACTGCTTTGTGATGTGTGAATTTATCTCACAGAGTTACACAAGTATTTCTTCGAGCCATTTACTATCACTCTTTTCGTGGAATCTGAGAAGTGATATTTTGGATCGCTGTGAAGACTCCTCGGACGAAGGAATATCCTCAGATGAAAACTGGAAAGAAGCTTTCTCAGAAACTTCTTTGTGTTGTGTGAATTTATCTCACAGAGTTACACCTTTTTCTTCATGAAACAGTTTGCTAGCACAGTTTTCGTGGAATCTGACAAGTGATATTTGGAAGTTCATTGAGGTCTAGGGTGAAAAAGGATATATCCTCAGATGAAAAGTTTAAAGAAGTGTACTGAGAAGGTGTATTGTGATGTGTGAATGCAATTCACAGAGTTACAGTGTTCTTTTCATTGATCAGTTTGCAAACTCTTTTTCCTTGAAATCCACAATGGGATATTTCTTAGTGCCATGAAGTTTACGGTGACAAAGGAAATATCCTCCGATAAAAACGAGAAAGAAGCTTTCTGAGAAACTGCTTTGTGATGTGTGTATTCATATCACAGAGTTACACAAGTATTTCATCGAGCCGTTTGCTAGCACTCTTTTCGTGGAATCTGAGAAGTGATATTTTGGATTGCCAGAAAGACTCCTCGGATGAAGGAAATATCCTCAGATGAAAACTGGAAAGAAGCTTTCTGAGAAACTTCTTTGTGATGTATGAATTCATCTCACAGAGGTATATCTTTCTCTTCAGGAAGCAATTTGCTAACACTGTCTTCATGGAATCTGAAAAGTGATATTTGGGAGCGCATTGACAGATATGGTGAAAAAGGATATATCCTCAGATGAAAAGTTTAAAGAAGCGTTCTGAGAAACTGCATTGTGATGTGTGAATGCAATTCACAGAGTTACAGTGCTCTTTTCATTGATCAGTTTGCTAACACTCTTCCCTTGAAATCTACCATGGGATATTTCTTAGCACCATGAAGCTTACGGTGACAAAGGATATATCCTCCGATAAAAACTAGACAGAAGCTTTCTGAGAAACTGCTTTGTGATGTGAGAATTCATCTCACAGGTTTACACGTTTCTCTCCATGAAACAGTTACCTAACACAGTTTTCGTGGAATCTGAAAAGTGATATTTGGGAGCGCATTGAGTCCTGTGGTAAAAAGGAAATATCCTCAGATGAAAATTAGAAGGAAGGTTTCTGAGAAACTGCTCTCTGATATGTGAATTCATCTCACAGAGATACACCTTCCTTTCATGGAGCATTCTGTTACCACTCTTTTTGTTGAGTCTGGGAAGAGATATTTGGGTTCGCTATGAAGACTATATGGACAAAGGAAATATCCTCAATCCAAAACGTGAAAGAAGCTTTCTGTGAAACTGCTCTGTGATGTTGAATTCATTTTACAGAGTAAAACCACTCTTTGATGGAGGAGTCTGCTAGCCCAGTTTTTGTGGAATCTCTGAAGTGATATCTTGAATATCGTTGAATTCCATGGTGAAAAATGAAATATCCTCAGATAAAAACTGCAGAGAGGCCTTCTCAGAAACTGCTTTGTTGTGGGTGAATTCAGCGCACAGAGTGACATCATTGTTTTCAATGAGAAGCTTGCTAACTCTGTTTTCACTGAATGTGTAATGAGACACACGGGGGCGCTTGGAGACCACAAATAGCCTCAGCTGAAAAAAGAAAGAAGCTTTCTGAGAAACTGTTTGTGATGTGTGAATTCAACTCACTGAACTACACCTGTATTTCTTGGAGCCCTGATTTTACTAGCCATGATTTTGTGGAATCTGAGAACGGATATTTCGAATTGCTTTGAAGACCATACAACAACGGAAATATCCTCGGATAAAAGCAGAATGAAGCTTTCTGAGAAACTGCCTCATGATGTGTGAATTCATCCTACAGCGTGACACCTTTCTCTTCAGGAAGCAGTTTGCTAACACTGTTTTTGTGGAATCTGCAAAGTGATATTTGGGAGCGCATTGAGGCCTATGGTGAAACTGGAAATATCCTTAGATGAAAACTAGAAGGAAGCTTTCTGAGAAACCGCTTTGTGATGTGTGAGTTCATTTTAGAGAGTTATACTTTCATATCATGGAGCAGTCTATTGCCAGTGTCTTTGGGGAATGTGAGAAGGGATATATCGGATTGCATTGAAGCCTATGCTGAGAAAGGAAATATTCTCAATTAAATATGTGAAAGAAGCTTTCTGAGACACTTCTTTGTGATGTGTTAATTCATCTAAGAGAGTTACACCTTAGTCTTCATGGAGCAGTTTGCTCACACAGTTTTTGTGGAAACTGCAACGTGATATTTGGGAGTGCATTGAGGCCTGTGATGAAAAAGGAAATATCCTCAGATGAAAACTGGAAAGAAGCGTTCTGAGAAACTGCATTTCGATGTGTGAATGCAACTCACAGACTTACACTGTTCTTTTAATTGATCAGTTTGCCAACAGTATTTTCTTGAAATCTGCAATGGGATATTTCTTATTGCCATGAAGCTTACAGTGACAAAGGAAATATCCTCCGATAAAAACGAGAAAGAAGCTTTCTGAGAAACTGCTTTGTGATGTGTGTATTCATGTCACAGAGTTACACAAGTGTTTCATCGAGCCGTTTGCTAGCACTCTTTTCGTGGAATCTGAGAAGTGATATTTTGGATTGCTATGAAGACTCCTCAGATAAAGGAAATATCCTCAGATGAAAACTGGAAAGAAGTTTTCTGAGAAACTTCTTTGTGATGTGTGAATTCATCTCACAGAGTTACACCTTTCTCTTCATGAAACAGTTTGCTAACACAGTTTTCGTGGAATCTGAAAAGTGATATTAGGGAGCGCATTGAGGGCTATGGTGAAAAAGGATATATCCTCAGATGAAAAGTTTAAGAAGCATTCTGAGAAACTGTATTGTGATGTGTGAACGCAATTCACAGAGATACAGTGTGCTTTTCATTGATCAGTATGCAAACACTCTTTCCTTGACATCCACAATGTGATATTTCTTAGCGCCATGAAGCTTACTGTGACAAAGGAAATATCCTCCGATAAAAACTAGCCAGAAACTTTCTGAGAAACTGCTTTGTGATGTGTGATTTCATCTCACAGGTTTACACGTTTTTCTCAATGAAGCAGTTACCTTACACAGTTTTCGTGGAATCTGCAAAGTGATATTTGAGAGCGCATTGAGGCCTGTGGTGAAAAAGGAAATATCCTCAGATGAAAACTGGAAAGAAGTATTCTGAGAAACTACATTGTGATGTGTGAATTCAATTCACAGAGTTACAGTGTTCTTTTCATTGATCTGTTTCACTACAGTGTTTTCTTGAAATCTGCAATGGGATATTTCATAGCGCCATGTAGCTTACGGTGACAAAGGAAATATCCTCCAATAAAAACGAGAATGAAGTTTTCTGAGAAACTGCTTTGTGATGTGTGTATTCATCTCACAGAATTACACAAGTATTTCATGGAGCCGTTTGCTAGTACTGTTTTTGTGGAATCTGAGAAGTGATATTTTGGACCACCAGGAAGACTCCTCCGATGAAGGAAATATCCTCAGATGAAAACTGGAAAGAAGCTTTCTGAGAAACTTCTTTGTGATGTGTGAATTCATCCTACAGCGTGACACCTTTCTCTTCAGGAAGCAGTTTGCTAACACTGTTTTCGTGGAATCTGCAAAGTGATATTTGGTAGCGCATTGAGGCCTATGGTGAAACTGGAAATATCCTTAGATGAAAACTAGAAGGAAGCTTTCTGAGAAATTGCTTTATGACGTGTGATTTCATTTTAGAGAGTTATACTTTCACAACATGGAACAGTCTATTACCAGTGTCTTTGGGGAATGTGGGAAGGGATATATCGGATAGCTGAGGCCTATGCTGAGAAAGGAAATATTCTCAATTAAACAAGTGAAAGAAGCTTTCTGAGACACTTCTCTGTGATGTGTTAATTCATCTCAGAGAGTTACACCTTAGTCTTCATGGAGCAGTTTGCTCACACTGTTTTCACGGAAACCACAACGTGATATTTGGGAGCGCATTGAGGCCTGTGGTGAAAAAGGAAATATCCTCAGATAAAAACTGGAATGAAGCACTCTGAGAAACTGCATTGTGATGTGTGAATGCACCTTACAGACTTACACTTTTCGTTTCATTGATAGGTTTGCCAACACTGTTTACTTGATATCTTCAATAGGATATTTCTTAGCGCCATGAAGCTTACGGTGACAAAGGAAATATCCTCCGATAAAAACGAGAAAGAAGCTTTCTGAGAACCTGCTTTGTGATGTTTGTATTCATCTCAAGAGTTACACAAGTATTTCATGGAGCCGTTTGCTAGCACTCTTTTCGTGGAATCTGAGAAGTGATATTTTGGATCCTTTTTCTCCAAAGGGTTTTCCCAATGCTGTATGACAAGAGAGGTATAACACTGTGAGTGGAATGCACACTTCACAAACCAGTTCCTTGGAAAGGTTCTCTCCAGTTTCTGTCTGATATTTCCTTTTTCACCGTAAGCCTCAAATCGCTCCACAATATCCCTTCGCAAGGTAAACATAAGTAGTGTTAGAAAACTGCTCAATGAAAAAGGAAGCTTAAGAGTGAGAAGAATTCAAATGACACAGCAGTTTCACAGAAAGCTTCCTTCTGGTATTTATCTGAGGATATTTCTTTCTCCATATTCTAAAGAGCATTCCAAAATGTCCTTCTTCAGATTCCACAGAAGCTGTGATTTCAAAGTGCTCAATCCAAAGAATGGTTTAACTCTATGAGGTGAATACACACATCACAAAGTAGTTACTCTTAAAGATTCTCTCCAGTTTTCAACGGAGGACATTTACTTGCTCACCACAGGCCTCCGAGCGCAACTTTATATCCCTTCGCAGATTCCTCAAAGACAGAGTTTCCAAACTGGGTAATGTAGAGTAAACTTTCATTCTCTGAAATCAATGTACATATCAGAAAGCTTCTCTCCAGTTTTGATCTGAAGATATTTCCATTTTCACCATAGGCCTGAATGTGATCCCGAATATCTCTTCGCAGATCCATTCATGATGGAGTTTCCTCACAACATAATGTTAAGAAAACTTTATCTATGTGAGATGAATAAACATATCAAAAAGCAGATTCACAGGAAGCTTCTTTCTAGTTTTTATCTGATGATATTTCCTTTTTCACCCTAGGCCCGATGTGATCCCGAATATCCCTTCACGGATCTGTCCTTTATGGAGTTTCCAAGCTGTGTAATGTAAAGAAAGCTTTATGTATATGCGATGAATAAACACAGCAAAAATTAGATTCACAGAAAGCTTCTTTCCAATTTTTATCTAAAGATATTTCCTTTTTCACTGTAGTCCTGAATGTGCTCCCGAATGTCCCTTCGCGGACCCATCCATGACAATGTTTCCAAGCTGCGTAATGTAAAGAAAGCTTTATCTACGTGAAATGAATAAAGATAGTAAAAAGAAGATTCACAGAAAGCTTCTATTCGTTTTTTATCTGAAGATATTTCCTTTTTCACTGTAGTCCTGAATGTGCTCCCGAATGTCCCTTCGCGGACCCATCCATGACAATGTTTCCAAGCTGCGTAATGTAAAGAAAGCTTTATGTACTTGAAATGAATAAAGATAGTAAAAAGAAGATTCACAGAAAGCTTCTATTCGTTTTTTATCTGAAGATATTTCCTTTTTCACCATAGTCCTGAATGTGTGCCCAAAAGTCCCTTCGCAGATCTGTCCATGAGAGAGTTTCCAAACTGCGCAATATAAAGAAAGTTTTATCTATGTGAGAAGATTAAACATATCTATCACAAAGCAGTTTCACAGAAAGCTTCTTTCCAATTTTTGTCTGAGGATATTTCCTTTTTCACAATAGCCGTCTGTACACTCCCGTATGTCCCTTGGTAGCTTTTTCTCCAAAAGGAATTCCCCAGTCCTCTATGAGAAGTAAGGTATAACTCTGAGAGTGGAATGCAAATGTCACAAAGCAGCTCCTCTGAAATCTTCTTTCCAGTTTCTATCTGAAGATATTTTCGTTCTCACCATTAGCCTCAAATCCCTCCCCAATATCCCTTCAGAGACTAAATGCAGTGTTAAAATAGTGCTCAATGAAAAGAGAAGCTGAGCTGTGAAAGTAGAATTCACACAACACAGAGCAGTTTCAGAGAAAGTTTCCTTCTGGTTTTATCTGAGGATATTTCTTTTTTAGTATATTTTAAAGAGTGTTCCCAAATATCCTTTCTCAGGTTACACAGAAACAGTGATTTCAAACTGCTCAATACAAAGAATGATTTAACTCTATGTGATGAATGCACACATCACAAGTCAGTTGCTCAGAAAGCTTCTCTCCAGTTTTCATTGGAAGACATTTCCTTGCTCACCACAGGCTTCTGGGCGCCACTAAATATCCTTTCGCAGATTCCCCAAAGACAGAGTTTCCAAACTGGGCATAGTAGAGTAAGCTTTAACTCTGTGAAATGAATGCACAGATCTGAGAGCAGTTTCTTGAAATGTTTCTTTATGGGTTTTATCTGAGGATATTTCAATTTTCTCCATAGTCTTCAAAGCACTCTGAAATATCAATTTTTCGGTATTACAGGACAGTGTTCCAACACTGCCTTATGAGAAAAGAGGTATAACTCCCTGAGTGGAATGTACACATCACTAAGCAGTTTCTCAGGAAGTTTTCTCCAGTTTTTAACTGAAGATGTTTCCATTTTCACCATAGTCCTGAATGTGCTCCTGAATGTCCCTTCGCGGATCTGTCCATGACAGAGTTGCCAAGCTGCGTAATGTAAAGGAAGTTTTATCTCTGTGAGATGAATAAACATAGCAACAGTAGATTCACAGAAAGCGTCTTTCCAGTTTTTGTCTGAGGATATTTCTTTTTTCACCATAGTCCTGAATGTGCTCCCAAATGTCCCTTCATGGATCCATCCATGACAGAGTTTCCAAGCTGTTTAATGTAAAGAAAGCTTTATCTATGTGAGATGAATACACATATCACAGAGCAGTTTCACAGAAATATTCTTTTCAGTTTTTGTGTGAGGCTATTTCACTTTTCACCATAGGTGTCAATATGCTCCCAAATATCCCATGGTACCTTTTTCTCTAAAAGGATTTCCCCGATGCTGTATGAGAAGAGACGTATAACACTGTGAGTGGAATGCACATGTCAAAAGCTGTTCCTCTGAAAGATTCTCTTCAGTTTCCATCTGAACTTACTTCCTTTTTCACCGTAAGCTTCAAAGCACTCCTGAATATCCCTTCATACGCTAAACATAAACAGTGATAGAAAACTACTCCATTGAAAAGGAAACCTGACTGTGTGAGTGGAATTCACATGACACAGACCACTTTCACAGAAAGCTTCCTTCTGGTTTTTATCTGAGGGTATTCCTTTTTCAGCATATTCTAAAGAGCGTTCGAAATGACCTTTTTCAAGTTCCACAGAAACAGTGATTTCAAATTGCTCAATACAAGGAATGATTTATCTCTATGAGATGAATACACACATCACAAAGCAGTTGCTCACAAAACTGCTCCCAAGTTTCATCGGAAGACATTTCCTTGCTCACCACAGACCTTCTGGCAACACTTAATATCCCTTTGCAGATTCCTCAAAGACAGAGTTTACAAACTGGGCAAGGTAGAGTAAGGTTTAATTTTGTGAAATGAATGCACATATCAGAGAGCAGTTTTTTGGAATGCTTCTTTCCGGGTTTTCTTTGAGGATAGTTCACTTTTAGCCATAGTTTTCAATGCGCTCTGAAATATCAGTTTTTTGGTTTCAGGAACAGTGTTCATACACTGCCTTATGAGAAAAGAGGTATAACTTCCTGAGTGAAATGCACACATCACAAAGCAGTTTCTCAGAAAGTTTCTCTCCAGTTTTTATCTGAAGATATTTCTTTTTTAACCATTGGCCTGAATATGCTCAGGAATATCCCTTTGCGGATCCATACATGATGGCGTTTCCCATCTGTCTAATGTAAATTAAGCTTAATCTACGTGAGATGAGTAAATGTAGCAAAAAGCAGATTCACAGAAGGCTTCTTTTCAGTTTTCATCTGAAGATATTTCCTTTTTCACCATAGTCCTGTATGTGCTTCCGAATGTCCCTTCGCGGATCCGTCCATGACATAGTTTCCAAGCTGCGTAATATAAGAAAAGCTTTATCTATGTGAGATGAATACACATATCACAGAGCAGTTTCACAGAAAGCTTCTTTACAGTTTTTGTCTGAGGCTATTTCCCTTTTCAACATAGGCGTCAATATGCTCCCGAATATCCCTTGGTGCCTTTTTCTTCAAAAGGGTGTCTCCGATGCTGTATGAGAAGAGAGGTATAACACTGTGAGTGGAATGCACACGTCACAAAGCGGTTCCTCAGAAAGCTTCTCTCCAGTTTCTATCTGACCATAATTCCTTTTTCACTGTAAGCCTCAAAGCGCTCCCGAATATCCCTTCGCACACTACACATAAACAGTGTTAGAAAACTGTTCAATTTAAAAAGAAGCTTAATTGGGCGAGTGGAATTGACACAACAGAGAGCAGTTTCACAGAAAGCTTCCTTCTGGTTTTTATCTGAGGATATTTCTTTCTCCATA
Organism: Theropithecus gelada; assembly: GCF_003255815.1. Taxonomy (NCBI): domain Eukaryota; kingdom Metazoa; phylum Chordata; class Mammalia; order Primates; family Cercopithecidae; genus Theropithecus; species Theropithecus gelada. The sequence goes on along the minus strand of NC_037676.1, from coordinate 42,740,927 downwards.
TTCTATAGAGCATTCTGAAATGTCCCTCCTCAGATTCTACAGAAACAGTGATTTCAAACTGCTCAATCCAAAGAATGGTTTAACTCTTTGAGATGAATATAAACATCACAAGGTAGTTGGTCGGAAAGTTTCTCTCTAGTTGTCAACGGAAGACATTTCCTTGCTCACCACAGGCCTCCGGGCGCCACTTAATGTCCCTTCGCAGATTTTCTCAAAGACAGAGTTTCCAAACTGGGCAATGTACAGTAAGCTTAACTCTGTGAAATGAATGGACATGTCATTGAGAAGTTTCTTGGAACGCTTCTTTTTGGGTTTTATTTGAGGATATTTCACTTTTTGACATAGACTTCAATGTGCTCCGAAATACCACATTTTCGGTTTTACAAGAATAGTGTTCAAAACTGCCTTAAGAGAAAAGAGGTATAACTTCCTGAGTGGAATGCACACAACACAAAGCAGTTTCTTAGAAAGCTTCTCTCTAGTTTTATCTGAAGATATTTCCTTATTCACCACAGGCCTGAATGTGAACTCAAATGTCCCTTTGCAGATTTGTCCATGACGAAGTTTCCAGACTGCGTGATGTAAAGAAAGTTTTATCTATGTGAGATAAATAAACATAGCAAAAAGCAGATTCACAGAAAGGTTCTTTCCATTTTTTATCTGAAGCTATTACATTTTTTACCATAGTCCTGAATGTGCTCCCGAATGTCCCTTTGCGGATCCGTTTATGACAGAGTTTCCAAGCTGTGCAATGTAAAGAAGGCTTTATTTATGTGAGATGAATACACATATCACAGAGCAGTTTCACAGAAATTTATTTCCAGTTTTTCTCTCTGGATATTTCCATTTTCACCTTAGCCGTCAATATGCTCCCGAATATCCCTTGGTACATTTTTCTCCAAAAGAGTTTCCCCGCTGCTGTATGAAAAGAGAGGTATAACACTGTGAGTGCAATGCACACGTCACAAAGCAATTCCACGGAAAGTTTCTCTCCACTTTCTGTCTAAACATATATCCTTTTTCCTCGTAATCCTCAAAGCACTCCCGAATATCGCTTTGCACGCTAAACATATACAGAGTTAGAAAACGACTCAATAAAAAGAGAAGCTTAACTGAGTGAGAGGAACTCACATGACACATAGCAGTTTCACAGAAAGCTTCCTTCTGGTTTTTATCTGGGGATATTTCTTTCTCCATATACTAAAGAGCGTTCTCAAATGTCCTTTCTATGATTTCACAGAAACTGTGATTTCACACTGCTCAATCCAAAGAATGGTTTTTCTCTATGAGATGAATACATCCATCACAAAGCAGTTGCTCAGAAAGCTTCTTTCCAATTTTCATTGGAAGATATTTCCTTTTTCACCACAGGCCTCGGGGAGCCACATGATATCCTTTCGCAGATTCCTCAAAGACAGTTTCCAAACTGGGCAATGTGAATAAGCTTTAACTCTGTGAAATGAATGCACATATCAGAGAACAGTTTCTTGGAATGCTTCTTTCTAGGTTTTACTTGAGTATATTTCACTTTTCACCATAGTCTTCAATGCGCTCCGAAGAATCACTTTTTGGGTGTTGCAGGTACAGTGTTCAAACACTGCCTTACGATAAAAGAAGTACAAATCCCTTAGTGGAATGCACACATCACAAAGGAGTTTCTCAGAACGCTTCTTTGCAGTTTTTATCTGAAGTTATTTTCTTTTTCACCACAGGCCTCAATGTGATCCCGAATGTCCCTTCGCGGATCCATCCACGACGGAGTTTCCAAGCTGCGTAATGTAAAGAAAGCTTTATCTATGTGATATGAACAAACATAGCAAAAAGCAGATTCACAGAAAGCTTCTATCCAGTTTTTATCTGAATGTATTTTCTTTTTCACCATAGTCCTGAATGTGGTCCCGAATGTCCCTTCGTGGATCTGTCCATGACAGAATTTCCAAGCTGTGTAATGTAAAGAAAGCTTTATATATGTGACATAAATACACATATCACAGAACAGTTTCACAGAAAACTTCTTTCCAGTTTTTGTTCGAGGCTATTTCCCTTTTCACCATAAGCATCAATATGCTCCCGGATATCCCTTGGTACCTTTTTCTCCAAGAGTTTCCCCGATGCTCTATGAGAAGAGAGGTATAAGATTGTGAGTGGAATGCACACGTCACAAAGCAGTTCCTCGGAAAGCTTCTCTCCAGTTTCTATCTGAACATATTTGTTTTTTCACCATAAGCCTCAATGCGCTCCTGAATATCCCTTCGCATGCTCAACATAAACAGTGTTAGAAAACCGCTGAATGAAAAGAGAAGCTTAATTGAGCACGAGAAATTCACACGACCTACAGCAGTTTCACAGAAAGCTTCCTTCTGGTTTTTATCTGAGGATATTTCTTCATCCATATTTTAAAGTGCGTTCCCAAATGTCCTTCCTCAGATTCCACAGGAACAGTTATTTCAATCTGCTCAATCCAAATAATGATTTAACTCTATGAGGTGAGTACACACATCACAAAGCACTTACTCAGAATGCTGTTTTCTAGTTTTCAACGGAAGACATTTCCTTGCTCAACACAGGCTTCCGGGTGCAACTTAATATCCCTTCGCAGAATGTGCAAAGACAGAGTTTCCAAACTGGACAATGTAGAGTAAGTTTCAACTCTGTGAAATGAATGCACATATCAGAGAGTAGTTTCTTGGAAAGCTTCTTTCTGGATTTTATATGAGGATATCTCGCTTTTCGCCATAGTCTTCAATGCACTCCAAAATATCACTTTTTTGGTTTTACAGGAACAGTGTTCAAACACTGCCTTATGAGAAAAGAGGTATAACTCCCTGAGTGGAATGCAGACATCGCAAAGCAGTTTCTCAGAAAGTTTCTCTGCAGTTTTTATCTGAAGATATTTCCTTTTTCACCATAGTCCTGAATGTGCTCCCGAATGTCCCTTCACGGATCCGTCCATGACAGAGTTTCCAAGCCACGAAATGTAAAGAACGCTTTATCTATGTGAGATGAATACACATAGCACAGAGCAGTTTCACAGAAAGCTTCTTTCCAGTTTCTGTCTGAGTCTGTTTCCCTTTGCACCATAGGCGTTAATATGCCCCCGAATATTTCTTGGTGCCTTTTTCTCCAAAAGAGTTTCCCTGATGCTGTATGAGAAGAGAGGTATAACACTTTGAGTGGACTGCCCACGTCACAAAGCAGTTCCTTGAAAAGCTTCTCTTCAGTTTCTATCTCAACATATTTCTTTTTCACTGTAATCCTCAAAGCACTCCCGAATATCGCTTTGCACGCTAAACATAAACAGAGTTAGAAAACGGCTCAGTGAAAAGAGAAGCTTAACTGAGTGAGAGGAATTCACACGACACATAGCAGTTTCACAGAAAGCTTCCTTCAGTTTTCATCTGAGGGTATTTCTTTCTCCATATTGTAAAGAGCATTCTCAAATGTCCTTCCTATGATCCCACAGAAACTGTGATTTCACACTGCTCAATCCAAAGAATGGTTTAACTCTATGAGATGAACACACCCATCAGAAAGCAGTTACTCAGAAAGCTTCTCGCCAGTTTTCATCGAAAGATATATCCTTTTTCAACACAGGCCTCGGAGAGCCAGTTAAAATCCTTTCGCAGATTCCTCAGACAGAGTTTCCAAACTGGGCAATGTAAAGTAAGGTTTAACTCTGTGATGAATGCACGTATCAGAGAGCAGTTTCTTAGAATCCTTCTTTCTAGGTTTTACTTGAGGATATTTTACTTTTTGCCATAGTCTTCAATGCTCTCCGAAATATCACTTTTTGAGTTTTACAGGAACAGTGTTGAAACACTGCCTTAAGAGAAAAGAGGTGTTAATCCCTGAGTGGAATGCACACATCACAAAACTGTTTCTCAGAACGCTTCTCTCCAGTTTTTATCTGAAGATATTTCCTTTTTCACCATAGGCCTGAATGTGATCCTGAATGTCCCTTTGCGGATCCATCCATGATGGAGTTTCCAAACTGCATAATGTAAAGAAAGCTTTATCTATGTGAGATGAATAAACGTAGAAATAAGCAGATTCACACAAAATTTCTTTCCAGTTTTCATCTGAAGATGTTTCTTTTTTCACCATATTCCTGTATATACTCCTGAATATCCCTTCTCGGATCCGTCCATGACAGAGTTTCCAAACTGCATAATGTAAAGAAAGCTTTATCTATGTGAGATGAATACACATAACACAGAGCACTTTCACAGAAAGCTTCTTTCCAGTTTTTGTGTGTGGCTATTTCTCTTTTCACCATAGCTGTCCATATACTCCTGAATATCTCTTGATGCCTTTTTCTCCAAAAGCGCTTCCCTCGTGCTGTATGAGAAGAGAGGTATAACTCTGTGAGTGGAATGCACACATCACAAAGCAGTTCCATGGAGAGCTTCTCTCCAGTTTTTATCTGAACGTATTTCTGTTTTCACCATAAGCCTCAAAGTGCTCCCGAATATCCCTTCAGAGACTAACCAAAAACAGTGTTAGAATACTGCTCAATGAAAAGAGAAGCTGCACTGTGTGAGTGCAATTCACGTGACACAGAGCAGTTTCACAGAAAGCTTCCTTCTGTTTTTTATCGGAAGATATCTCTTTCTCCAGATTCTAAAGAGCGTTCCAAAATGTCCTTCCTCAGATTCCACAGATAGAGTGATTTCAAACTGCTCAATCCAAAAATGGTTTAATTCTATGAGATGAAAATCCACATCACAAAGCAGTTGTTCAGAAAGCATCTCTCCAGTTTTCATCGGAAGACATGTTGCTCACCACAGACCTCCAGGCACCACTAAATATCCCTTCACAGATTTCTCAAAGACAGAGTTTCCAAACTGGGCAGAGTAGAGTAATCTTTAACTCTGCAAAATGAATGCACATATTGGAAAGCAGTTTGTTGGAACGCTTCTTTCCGGTTTCGTCTCAGGATATTTCACTTTTCGTCCTAGTCTTTGATGCACTCCGAACCATCCCTTTTTCAGTATTACAGGACAGTGTTCAAACACTGCCTTAGGAAAAAAGTGGTATAACTCCCTGAGTGTAATGCACACATCACAAAGCAGTTTCTCAGAAAGTTCTCTCCAGTTTTTATCTGAAGATATTTCCTTTTTCACCATAGGCCTGATGGTGTCCCGAATGTCCCTTCACAGATCCGTCCATGACAGAGTTTCCAACCTCGTAATATAAAGAAAGTTTATTTATGTCAGATGAATCCATATATCTATAACAAAGCAGTTTCACAGAAAGCTTCTTTCCAGTTTTTGTCTGGGGATAATCCTTTTTTCACCATACTCTTCCATATACTAGTGAATTTCCCTTGGTACCTTTTTCTCGAAAAGAGATTCCCCAGTCCTCTATGAGAAGAAAGGTATAATTCTGTGAATGGAATGCACACATCACAAAGCAGCTCCTCGAAAAGCTTCTCTCCCATTTCTGTCTGAAGATATTTTCGTTTTCATCATAAGCCTCAAAGTGCTCCTGAATATCCCTTTGCAGACTAAACAAAGTGTTAGAATACTGCGCAATGAAAAGGGAAGCTTAACTGAGTGAGAGGAATTTACACGACACATAGCAACTTCACAGAAAGCTTCATTCTGGTTTTTATGTGAGGAAATTTCTTTCTCCATATTCTAAAGAACGTTCTCAAATGTTCTTCTCAAGTTCCACAGAAACAGTGATTTCAAACTGTTCAATCCAAAGAATGATTTAACTCTATGAGATGAATACACACATCACAAAGCACTTGCTCAGAAAGCTTCTCTCCTGTTTTCAACGGAAGACATTTTCTTGCTCACCACAGGCCTCTAGGAGCCAATTACTATCCCTTCGCAGATTCCAGAAAGATAGAGTTTCCAAACTGAGTAATGAAGAGTAAGCTTTAACTCTGCGAAATGAAGACATATATCACAGAGCAGTTTCTTGGAATGCGTCTTTCTGGGTTTTATTTGATTATATTTCACTTTTCACCATAGTCTTCATGGCGCTCCGAAATATCACTTTTTCAGTTTTACAGTAACAGTGTTCAAACACTGCTTTATGAGAAAAGAGGTATAACTCCCTGAGTGGAATGCACACATCACAAAGTATTTTCTCAGAAAGCTTCTCTCCAGTTTTTATCTGAAGATATTTTCTTTTTCACCATAGGCCTGATTGTGATCCCGAATATCCCTTCTCAGATATGCCTCAAAGTCCTCCCGTATATACCTTCATACACTAAACATGAACAGTAATAGAAAACTGCTCAATGAAAAGAGAAGCTTAACTGAGCGAGAGGAATTCACACAACACACAGCAGTTTCACAGAAAACTTCTTTCTGGTTTTTATCTGTGGGTATTCCTTTTTCAGCATATTGTAAAGATCGTTCCCAAATGTTCCTCCTCAGATTCCACAGAAGCAATGATTTCAAACTACTCAATCACCGAATGATTTAACTCTATCAGATGAATACACACATCACAAAGCAGTTGTTCATAAAGTTTCTCTCCAGTTTTCATCGGAAGACATTTCCTTGCTCACCACAGGCCTTCAGGTGTGACTAAATATCCCTTAACAGATTTCTGAAAGACAGAATTTCAAAACTGGGCAAGGTAGAGTAAACCTTATCTCAGAGAAATGAATGCACATATCTGAGAGCAGTTTCTTGCAACGCATCGTCCTGGGTTTCATTTGAGGATATATCACTTTTTGCCATAGTCCTCAATGCGCTCCAAAATATCTTTTTCGTTTTACAGGAACAGTGTCAAACACTGCCTTATGAGAAAAGAGGTATAACTCCCTGAGTGGAAAGCACACATGACAAAGCAGCTTCTCAGAAAGCTTCTCTCCAGTTTTTATCTGAACAAATTTCCTTTTTCACCATATGCCTGAATGCGTTTTCGAATATCCCGTCACAGATCCATCCATGACATAGTTCCCAAACTGCGTAATATAAAGAAAGTTTATCTATGTGAGATGAATAAACATAGCAAAAAAACAAATTCACAGAAATCTTCTTTCCAGTTGTTATCTGAAGATATTTCCTTTTCAACATTGTCCTGAATATGCTCCCGAATATTCCTTCATGAGTTCATCCATGACAGAGTTTCCAACCTGCGTAATGTTGAGAAAGCTTTATCTATGTGAGATGAATACACATATCACAGAACAGTATCACAGAAAGGGTTTCCCTGATGCTGTATGAGAAGAGAAGTATAGCACTGTGAGTGGAATGCACACGTCACAAAGCAGTTCCTTGGAAAGCTTCTCTCCAGTTTCTATCTGAACATAATTTCTACTTCACCGTAAGCCTCAAAGTGCTCCCTTATATCCCTTTGTATGCTAAACATGAACAATGTTAGAAAACTACTCAATGAAAAGGGAAGCTTATCTGAGCGAGAGGAATTCATGCGACACCCAACAGTTTCACAGAAAGCTTCCTTCTGGTTTTTATCTGAGGATATTTCTTTCTCTATATACTGAAGATCGTTCCAAAATGTCCCTCTTCAGATTCCACAGAAGCAGTGATTTCAAACTGCTCAATCCAAAGAATGATTTGACTTTATGAGATGAATATACACATCACAAAGCAGTTGCTTAGAAAACTTCTTTCCAGTTTTCAATGGAAGACATTTCCTTGCTCACCACAGGCCTCTGGGTGCCACTTAATATCAGTTCGCAAACTCCTCAAAGACAGAGTTCCAAACTGTGCAACGTAGAGTAAGCTTTAACTCTGTGAGTGAATGCACATATCAGAGAGCAGTTTCTTGGAACGGTTCTTTCTGGGTTTTATTTGAGGATAGTTCACTTTTCGACATAGTCTTCAATGCGTTCAGAAATATCACTTTTTTGGTTTTACAGGAATAGTGTTCAAATGCTGTCTCATGAGGAAAGAGATATAACACCTTGAGTGGACTGCACACATCACAATGCAGTTTCTCAGAAATCTTCTCTCAAGCTTTTATCTGAAGATATTTGCATTTTCACCATAGGCCTGAATATGCACCCAAATGTCCCTTCGCTCATCTGTCCATGACAGAGTTTCCAAATTGTGTAGTATAAAGAAAGTTTTGTCTATGTGAGATGAATAAAAATATCTATCACAAAGCAGTTTCACGGAAAAATTCTTCCCAGTTTTTGTCTGAGGATATTTCCTTTTTTTTTTTTTTTTAATTTATTTATTATTATTATACTTTAAGTTGTAGGGTACATGTGCATAACGTGCAGGTTTGTTACATATGTATACTTGTGCCATGTTGGTCTGCTGCACCCATCAACTCGTCATTTACATCAGGTATAACTCCCAATGCAATCCCTACCCCCGCCCCCCTCCCCATGATAGGCCCCGGTGTGTGATGTTCCCCTTCCTGAGTCCAAGTAATCTCATTGTTCAGTTCCCACCTATGAGTGAGAACATGCGGTGTTTGGCTTTCTGTTCTTGTGATAGTTTGCTAAGAATGATGGTTTCCAGCTGCATCCATGTCCCTACAAAGGACGCAAACTCATCCTTTTTTATGGCTGCATAGTATTCCATGGTGTATATGTGCCACATTTTCTTAATCCAGTCTGTCACTGATGGACATTTGGGTTGATTCCAAGTCTTTGCTATTGT
>NC_037676.1:42700162-42722353 GCF_003255815.1 Theropithecus gelada | reverse complement strand
CTTTTTACATAATCCCATACTTCTTGCAGACTTTGTTCATTTCTTTTTCTTCTTTTTTCTTTTGGTTTCTCTTCTTGCTTCATTTCGTTCGTTTGATCCTCAATCGCTGATACTCTTTCTTTCAGTTGATCGAATCGGTTACTGAAGGTTGTGCATTTGTCACGTATTTCTCGTGTCATGGTTTTCATCTCTTTCATTTCGTTTATGACCTTCTCTGCATTAAGATTTTTAGTTTCTTTGTGCTGGGTACATAATTCCTCCTTTAGCTCTGAGAAGTTTGATGGACTGATGCCTTCTTCTCTCATCTCGTCAAAGTCATTCTCTGTCAAGCTGGCGATGAGCTGTGCTCCTTTGCTGGGGGAGATGCGCTCTTATTTTTTGAATTTCCAGATTTTCTGTACTGCTTTTTCCCCATTTTTTGGTTTTATCTGCCTCTGGTCTTTGATGATGATGCTGATGTCCTGATGGGGTTTTGGTGTAGGTGTCCTTCCTGTTTGATAGTTTTCCTTCTAACAGTCAGGACCCTCAGCTGTAGGTCTGTTGGAGATTGCTTGAGGTCCACTCCAGACCCTGTTTGCCTGGGTGTCAGCAGCAGAGGCTGCAGAAGATAGAATATTGCTGAACAGCGAGTGTACCTGTCTGATTCTTGCTTTGGAAGCTTCCTCTCAGGGGTGTACTCCACCCTGTGAGGTGTGGGGTGTCTGACTGCCCCTAGTGGGGGATGTCTCCCAGTTAGGCTACTCAGGGGTCAGGGACCCACTTGAGCAGGCAGTCTGTCCCTTCTCAGATCTCAACCTCCGTGTTGGGAGATCCACTGCTCTCTTCAAAGCTGTCAGACAGAGTCGTTTGCGTCTGCATAGTTTTCTGCTGCTTTTCGCTTTTGTTGTTGTTTATTGTGCCCTGTCCCCAGAGGTGGAGTCTACAGAGACTGGCAGGTTTCCTTGAGCTGTTGTGAGCTCCTCCCAGTTCGATCTTCCCAGCGGCTTTGTTTACCTACTTAAGCCTCAGCAATGGCGGGCGCCCCTCCCCCAGTCTCGCTGCTGCCTTGCCGCGAGATCGCAGACTGCTGTGCTAGCAATGAGGGAGGCTCCGTGGTCGTGGGTCCCTCCTGGCCAGGTGTGGGATATAATCTCCTGGTGTGCCTGTTTGCTTAAAGCGCAGTATTGGGGTGAGAGTTACCCGATTTTCCAGGTGTTGTGTGTCTCAGTTCCCCTGGCTAGGAAAAGGGATTCCCTTTCCCCTTGTGCTTCCCAGGTGAGGCGATGCCTCGCCCTGCTTCAGCTCTGGCTGGTCGGGCTGCAGCAGCTGACCAGCACCGATTGTCTGGCACTCCCTAGTGAGATGAACCCCATACCTCAGTTAAAAATGCATAAATCACCGGTCTTCTGTGTCACTCGTGCTGGGAGTTGGAGACTGGAGCTGTTACTATTCGGCCATCTTGCTCCACCCTTCCACTTTTTCAGTTTTACAGGAACAGTGTTTAAACACTACTTTATGGGAAAAGAGATATAACTCCCTAAGTGGAATGCACACATCACAAAGCATTTTCTCAGAAAGTTTCTCTCCAGTTTTTATCTGAAGATATTTCCCTTTTCACCGTGGGCCTGAATGTAATCCCGAATATCCCTTCGTGGATCCATCCATGACAGAGTTTACAAGCTGCATAATGTAAAGAAAGCTTTTTCTATGTGTGATGAATAAACATAGCAGAAAGCAGATTCACAGAAAGCTTCTTTCTATTTTTTACCTGAAGATATTTCCTTTTTCACCATAATCCTGAATGTGCTCCCAAATGTCCCTTCGCGGATCCATTCATGACAGTGTTTCCAAGCTGTGTAATGTAAAGAAAGCTTTATCTATGTGAGATGAATAAACCTAGCAAAAAGCAGATTCACAGAAAGCTTCTTTCTAGTTTTTATCTGAAGATATATCCTTTTTCACCATTAGCGTCAATATGCCCCCGGATATCAATTGGTACTATTTTGGTCGAAAGGGTTGCCCTGATGCTGTATGAGAAGAGAAGTATAACACTGTGAGTGGAATGCACATGACACAAAGCACCTCCTCGGAAAGCTTCTCTCCAGTTACTATCTGAACATATTTCCTTTTTCACAGTAAGATGCAAATTGTTCCTGAAATCCCTTTGCTCGCTAAACATAAACAGTGTTAGAAAACTGCTCAATGAAAGAGAAGCTTAAGTGTGTGAGAGGAATTCACACAACACATAGCAGTTTCACAGAAAGCTTCCTTCTGGTTTTTATCTGAGAATATTTCTTTATCCATATTCTAAAGAGCATTCCCAAATGTCCTTTCTCAGATTCCACAGAAACAATGATTTCAAACTGCTCAATCCAAAGAATAGTTTAACTATATGATATGAATACACACATCACAAAGCAGTTGCTCAGAAAGCTTGTCTCCAGTTGTCAACGGAAGACATTTCCTTGCTCACCACAGGCCTCTGGGCATCATTTAGAGTAAAGTTTAACTCTGTGAAATGATTGCACATATCAGACAGCAGTTTCTGGGAATGCTTCTTTCTGTGTTTTATTTGAAAATAGTTCACTTTTCGCCATAGTCTTCAATGCACTCTGAAGTATCACTTTTTTGGTTTTACAGGAACAGTGTTCAAACACTGCCTTATGAGAAAAGATGTATAATTCCCTGAGTGGAATGCACACATCACAAAGCAGTTTCTCAGAAAGCTTCTCTCCATTTTTTATTTGATGATATTTCCTTTTTCACCATAGGCCTGAATGTGCTCCCGAATGTTCTTCACAGATCCATCCATGATGGAGTTTCCAACTGCATAATATAAATAAAGTTTTATCTATGTGAGATGAATAAACATATGTATTACAAAGCAGTTTCATAGAAAGCTTCTTTCTAGCTTTGGTCTGAGGATATTTCATTTTTCACCATGGCCGTCCATATACTCCTGAATGTCCTTTGGTAGCATTTTCTCCAAATGGGATGAACCAATCCTCAATGAGAAGAAAGGTGTAACTCTTTGAATGGAATACACACGTCACAAAGCAGCTCCTCAGAACGATTCACACCAGTTTCTATCTGAAGATATTTCCATTATCACTATAAGCCTCAATGACTCCCAAGTATCCATTTGCAGACTAAAGAAAAACACTGTTAGAATACTGCTCAATGAAAGAGAAGCTTAACTGTGCGAGAGTGGAATTCTCAAGACACAGAGCAGTCTCACAGAAAGTTTCCTTCTGGTTTTTATCAGTGGATATTCCTTTTTTAGCATTTTCTAGAGAGCATTCCCAAACGTCCTTTCTAAGGTTCCAGAGAAACAGTGATTTGAAACTGCTCAATCCAAAGAATGATTTAACTCTAAGAGGTGAATACACACCTCACAAAGCAGTTGCTCTGAAAGTTTCTCTCCAGTTTTCAATGGAAGGCATTTCCTTGCTCTCCAAAGGCCTCAGGGCGCCACTTAATATTCCTTCGCAGATTCCTCAAAGACAGTTTCCAAACTGGGCTATGTAGATTAAACTTTAACTCTTTGTAATGAATGAACATGTCAGAGAGCAGTTTCTTGGAACGCTTCTTCCTGCGTGTTATTTAAGGATATTTCACTTTTCGCCATAGTCTTCAGTGCACTCCGAAATATCACTTTTTCAGTTTTGAAGGAACAGTGTTCAAACACTGCCTTATGAGAAAACAGGTATAACTCCCTGAGTGGAATGCACACATCACAATGCTGTTTCTCAGAAAGTTTCTTTCCGGTTCTCATTTGAAGATATTTCCTTTTTCACCGTAGTCCAGAAAGTGCTCCCGAATGTACCTTCGCAAATCCGTCCATGATGGAGTTTCTAAGCTGCCTAATGTAAAGAAATCTTTAGTATATGAGAGGAAGAAATGTAGCACAAACAGATTCACATAAAATTTCTTTCCAGTTTTCATCTGAAGATGTTTCCTTTTTCACCATATTCCTGAATGTGCTCCAGAATGTCCCTCTCGGATACGTCCATGACAGAGTTTCCAAGTTGAGTAATGTAAAGAAAGCTTTTTGTATGTGAGATGAATACACATAGCACAGAGAACTTTCACAGAAAGCTTCTATTGAGTTTTTGTCTGTGTCTATTTCCTTTTTCACCATAGGCGTCAATATGCTCCCGGATATCTTTTGGTATCTTTTTCTCCAAAAGGGTCTCCCTGATGCTGTTTGAGAAGAGAGGTATAACACTGTGAGTGAAATTCATGCGTCACAAAGCAGTTCCTCGGAAAGCTTCTATCCAGTATCTATCTGAACATATTTCCTTTTTCAATGTAAGCTTCAAAGTGCTCCCAAATATACCTTTGCATGCTAAACATAAACAGTGTTAGAAAACTCTGCAATGAAATGGGAAGCTTAACTGAGCGAGAGGAATTCACACGACACAGAGCAGTTTAACAGAAAGCTTCTCTCTGGTTTTAATCTGAGGATATTTCTTTCTTCATATACTACAGAGCGTCCCCAAATGTCCTTCCTCAGATTCATCAGAAACAGTGATTTCAAACTACTCAATCAAAAGAATGGTTTAACTATATGAAAGGAGTACACACATCATAAGGCAGTTGCTCAGAAAGCTTCTCTCCAGTTTTCATCAGAAGATATTTCCTTGCTCACCACAGGCTTCCGGTCACCTCTTAATATCCTTTCGCAGATTCCTCAATGACAGAGTTTCCAAACTGAGCAACGTAGAGTAACTTTTAACTCTGTGAAATGGCTGCACATATCTGAGAGCAGATTATTGGAATGCTTCTTTCTGGGTTTTATTTGAGGATATTTCACTTTTCACCATAATCTTCAATGCATTCCAAAATATCACTTTTTGGGTTTTACAGGAACAGTGTTCAAACACTGCCTTATGAGAAAAGAGTTATAAATCCCTATGTAGAATGCATACATCACAAAGAGTTTTCTCAGAAAACTTCTCTCCAGCTTTTATCTAAGGATATTTCTTTTTTCACCACATGGCCTGAATGTGCTGCCGAATCTCTCTTCGCAGATCCATCCATGACTGAGTTTCCAAACTGCATAATATAAAGAAAGCTTTATCTATGTCAGGTGAATACACATATCACAAAACAGTTTCACAGTAAGGGTTTCCCCAATGCTGTATGAGAAGAGAAATATAACACTGTGAGTGGAATGCAAACCTCACAAGCAGTTCCTCTGAAAGCTTCTCTCCAGCTTCTATTTGAACATATTTCCTTTTTCACCATAAGCCTCAAAGCACTCCCAAATATCCCTACATATGCCAAACATTTACGGTGTTAGAAATGTGCTCAATGAAAAGAGAAGCTTAACTGAGCACAAAGAATTCACACGATGTGTAGCAGTCACAGAAAGCTTCCCTCTTGTTTTTATCTGAGGATATTTCTTTCTCCATATTCTAAGGAGCGTTAACAAATGTCCTTCCTCAGATTCTGAAGAAACAGTGATTTCAAACTGCTCAATCCAAAAAATGGTTAAGTGAGCGAGAGGAATTCACACGACATGTAGCAATTTCACAGAAAGCTTCCTCCTGGTTTTTATCTGAGTACAACTTTCTCTCCACATTCTAAAGAGCATTCCCAAATGTCCTTCCTCAGATTCCACACAGTGATTTCAAACTGCTCAATCCAAAGAATGATTTAACTCTATGAGATGAATACACACGTCACAAAGCAGTTGCTCAGAAAGCTTCTCTCCAGTTTTCAACGGAAGACATTTCCTCGCTCACCACAGGCATCCTAGCGCCACTTAATATCTCTTTGCAGATTCCTCAAAGACAGAGCTTTCAAACTGGGCAACGTAGAGTAAGCTTTAACTCTGTGAAGTGAATGCACATATCTGAGAGCAGTTTCTTGGAACGCTTCTTTCTGTCTTTTATTTGAGGTTAGTTCACTTTTCACCATAGTCTTCAATGCACTCCAAAATATCCCTTTTTTAGTTTTACAAGAACAGTGTTCAAACACTGCCTTATGAGAAAAGAGGAATAACTCCCTGAGTGGATTGTACACATCACAAAGCAGTTTCTCAGAAAACTTCTCTCCAGTTTTTATCTGAAGACATTTCCTTTTTCACCATAGGGCTGAAGGTGTTTTCTAATGTCCCTTCACGGATCCAACCATGACAGAGTTTTAAAACTGCGTAATGTAAAGCAAGCTTTATCTATGTGATATGAATAAACATAGCAGGAAGCAGATTCACAGTAACCTTCTTTCCAGTTTTTATCTGAAGATATTTCGTTTTTCACCATAGTTCTGAATGTGCTCTGGAAGGGCCCTTCACGGATCTGTCCATGACAGAGTTTCCAAGCTGAGAAATGTAAAGAAAGCTTTATCTATGTGAGATGAATACACATAGCACAGAGCAGTTTCACAGAAAGCTTCTTTCCAGTTTTTGTCCGAGGCTATTTCCCTTTTCACCACATGGGTCAATATGCCCCCGAATATCCCTTGGTAACTTTTTCTGCCAAAGGGTTTCCCCCATGCTGTATGAGTAGGGAGGTAAAACACTGTGAGTGGAATGCACACGTCACAAAGCAGTTCCTCGGAAAGCTTCTCTCCAGTTTCTCTCTGAAGATATTTCCGTTTTCACCATAAGCCTCAAAGTGCTCCCGAATATCCCTTCGCAAGCTAAACATAAATAGTGTTGGAAAACTGCTCAATGAAAAGAGAAGCTTAACTGAACGAGAGGAATTCACACGACACATAGCAGTTTCACAGAAAGCTTCCTTCTGGTTTTTATCTGAGGATATTTCTTTCTCTACGTTCTAAAGCTCATTCCCAAATGTCCCTCCTCAGATTCCAGAGAAGCAGTGATTTCAAACTGCTCAATCCAAAGAATGGTTTAACTCTATGTGGTGAATACACACGTCACAAAGCAGTTGCTCAGAAAGCTTCCCTCTGGTTTTCATCGGGAGACATTTCCTTGCTCACCACAGGCTTGAAAGTGTTCCTGAATGTCTCTTCGTGGATCCGTCCATGACAGAGTATTCAAACTACATAATGTAAAGAAACTTTTATCTATGTGAGAAGAATAAACATGTCTATCACAAAGCAGTTCCACAGAAAACTGCTTTCAAGTTTTTTTCTGAGGATATTTACTTTCTCACCATTGCCGCCCATATTGACCTATATGTAACTTGGTAGCTTTTTCTCCAAAAGAGATTCCCCAATACTCTATGAGAAGTAAGGTATAACTCTGTGAGTGGAATGAACACGTCTCTGTGAAGCTCCTTGGAAAGCTTCTCTCCAGTTTGTATCTGAAGATACTTCCATTTTCACCATAAGCCTCAAATAGCTCACGAATATCCCTTCGCATATTAAACAAAAACAGTGTTAGAATACTGTTCAATGAAAAGAGAAGCTGAACTGTGTCAGTGGAATTCACACGACCCAGAGCCGTTTCACAGAAAGCTTCCTTCTGGTTTTTATCTCAGGGTATTCCTTTTTCAGCATATTCTAAAGAGCGTTCGCAAATGTCCTTTCTCAGGTTCCATAGAGACAGTGATATCAAACTGCTCTGTACAAAGAATGATTTAACTCTATGAGATGAATACACACATCACAAAGCAGTTGCTCAGAAAGCTTCTCTCCAGTTGTCAATGGAAGACATTTCCTTGCTCACCACAGGTCGCCTGGCCCACTTAATATCTCTTCACAGATTCCTCAAAGGCAGAGTTTCCAAACTGGGCAATGTAGAGTAAACTTTATCTCCCTGAAATGAATGCACATATCAGAGAACAGTTTCTCGGAATGCTTCCTTCTGGGTTTTATTTGAGGATATTTCTCTTTTCTCCATAGTCTTCAATGTGCTCCAAAATATCACTTTTTCATTTTTACAAGAACTGTTCAAACATGGCCTTATGAGAAAAGAGGTATAACTTTTCCCCATAGTCTTCAATGTGCTCTGAAATATCAGTTTTTCCTTTTTACAGGACAGGATACTATTTGGCGCCCGGAGGCCTGTGGTGAACAAGGAAATGTCTTCTGATGAAAACTGGAGAGAAGTTTTCGGAACAACTGCTTTGTGATGTGTATATTCTTCTCATAGAGGTAAACCATTCTTTGGATTGAGCAGTTTGAAATCACTGCTTCTGTGGAATGTGAGGAAGGACATTTGAGAATGGTCTTTAGAATATGGAGAAAGAAATATCCACAGATAAAAACAAGATGGAAGTTTTCTGTGAAACTGCTATGTGTCATGTTAATTTCTCTCTCTCATTTAAGCCTCTCTTTTCATTGAGCTGTTTTCTCATACTGTTTATGTTTAATGTGCAAAGGGATATTCAGTAGTGCTTTGAGGCTTATGGTGTAAAAGGAAATATGTTCAGATAGAAACTGAAGAGAAGTTTTCCAAGGAACTGCTTTGTGATGCATGCATTCCAAACACAGTGTTATACCTCTCTTCTCATACAGCATGGGGGAAACCCTTTGGAGAAAAACGTACCAAGGGATATCAGGGCGCATATTGATGCCTATGATGAAAAGGGAAATAGCTTCAAACTAAAACTGGAAAGAAGCTTTCTGTGAAAGTGCTCTGTGATATTTCCTTTTCCACCATAGGCCTGAATGTGCTCCCGAATATCCCTTCACGTATTCATCCATGACAGAGTTTCAAAACTGAGTGATATAAAGAAAGTTTATCTAAGTGTGATGAATAAGCATATCTATCACAAAGCACTTTGACAGAAAGCTTCTTTCCAGTTTTTGTCTGAGGATATATCCTTCTTCACCATACCATCCGTATTCTCCCTAATGTCCCTTGGTAGATTTTTCTCCAAAAGGAATTATACAATCTTCTATGAGAAGAAAGGTATAACTCTGTGAGTGGAAAACACATGTCACAAATCAGCTCCTCTGAAAGCTTCTCTCCAGTTTCCATCTGAACATATTTCCGTTTTCACTGTAAACCTCAAAGTGCTCCCGAATATCCCTTCGCAAACAAAACAAAAACACTGTTAAGAATACTACTCAATGAAAAGGGAAGCTCAATCGTGTGAGTGGAATTCACACGACACAGAGCAGTTTCACAGAAAGCTTCCTTCTGGTTTTTATCAGAGGGTATTTCTTTTTTAGCATATTCTAAAGAGTGTGCCCAAATGTTTCACAGATTTCAAACTCCTCAATCCAAAGAATGATTTAAGTCTATGAGATGAATACACACATCACAAAGCAGTAGCTCAGAAAACTTCTCTCCAGTTTTCATCTTAAGATATTTCCTTGCTTGCCACAGGCCTCTGGGCACCACTTAATATCCCTTCACAGATTCCCCAAAGACAGAGTTTCCAAACTGGGCAATGTAGACTAAGTTTTAACTCTGTGAAATGAATGCACATATCCGAGAGCAGTTTCTTGGAAAGCTTCTATCTGGGTTTTATTTGAGGATATATCACTTTTCGCCATAGTCTTCAATGTGCTCCGAAATATCACTTTTTCGTTTTACAGGAACAGTTTTCAAACACTGCCTTATGAGAAAAGAGGAATAACTCCCTGAGTCGAATGCACACATCACAAAGCAGTTTCTCAGAAAGCTTCTCTCCAGGTTCTATCCAAACATATTTCCTTTTTCACCGTAAGCCTCAAAGGGCTCCCGAATATCACTTCACACGCTAAACATAAACAGCGTTACAAAACTGCCCAATGAAAAGAGAAGCTTAACTGAGTGAAAGGAATTGATACGACACATAGAAGTTTCACAGAAAGCTTCCTTCTGGTTTTTATCTGAAGATATTTCCCTTTACACCATAGTCCTGAATGTGCTCCTGAATGCCGTTCATGGATCATTCCATGACATAGTTTACAAGCTCTGTAATGTAAAGAACTGTTTATCTACGTGAGATGAACAAACATGGCAAAAAGCAGATTCACAGAAAGCTTCTTTACAGTTTTTGCCTGAGGCTATCTCTCATTTCACCATAGGCTTCAATATGCTCCCGAATATCCCTTGGTACATATTTCTCCAAAAGTGTTTCCCTGATGCTGTATGAAAGTATAACACTGTGAGTTGGAAGCACACGTCACAAAGCAGTTCCTCGGAAAGCTTCTCTCCAGTTTCAGTCTGAACATATTTCCTTTTTCACTGAAAGCCTCAATGCGCTCCCAAATATCCCTTCGCACGCTAAACATAAACAGTGTTAGAAAACTGCTCAATGAAAAGAGAAGCTTAACTGACTGAGAGGAATTCACACGACACATAGGAGTTTCACAGAAAGCTTCCTTCTGGATTTTATCTGAGGATATTTCTCTCTGTGTATTCTAAAGAGCGTTCCCAAATGTCCTTCCTCAGATTCCACAGAAAGAGTGATTTCAATCTGCTAAATGCAAAGAAAGATGAATAATCATATCTATCACAAAGCATTTTCACAGAAAGCTTCTTTAAGTTTTTGTCTGAGGTTATTTCCTTTTTAACCATAGCCTTCCATATACTCCCGAATGTCCCTTGGTAGCTTTTCCTCCAAAAGGGATTCCCCAATCCTCTATCAGAAAAAAGGTATAAATCTGTGAGTGGAATGCACACGTCACAAAGCAGCTCCTCAGAAAGCTTCTCTCCAGTTTCTATCTGAAGATATTACCGTTTTCACCATAAACCTCAAAGCGCTCCTGAATATCCCTTCACAGAATAAACATAAACAGTGTTACAAAACTGCTCAATGCAAAGAGAAGCTAAACCAATGAGAGGAATTCACTCAACACATAGTACTTTCACAGAAACCTTCCTTCTGGTTTTTATCTGAGTACAACTTTCTCTCCATATTCTAAAGAGCATTCCCAAATGTCCTTCCTCAGATTCCACACAAACAGTGATTTTAAACTGCTCAATCAAAAGAGTGGTTAAACTCTATGAGATGAATACACACGTCACAAAGCAGTTGCTCAGAAAGCTTCTCTCCAATTTTCATCGGAAGACGTTCCCTTGCTCACCACAGGCCTCAAGTCGCCGGTTAATATCCCTTCACAGATTCCTCAAAGACAGAGTTTCCAAACTTTGCCATGTAGAGTAAGTTTTAACTCTGTGAAATGAATGCACATATCAGAGAGCAGTTTCTTGGAATGCTTCTTTCTGGGTTTTATTGGAGGATATTTCACTTTCTGCCATAGTCTTCAAGGCACTCCGAAATATTACCTTTTCAGTTTTACAGGAATGGTGTTCAAGCACTGCCTTATGAGAAAAGTGGTATAACACCCTGAGTGGAATGCACACATCACAAAGCATTTTCTCAGAAAGCTTCTGTTCAGTTTTCATCTGAAGATATTTCCTTTTTGACCACAGGACTGAATGTGCTCCCGAATGTCCCTTCACAGATCCGTCCATGATAGAGTTTACAAACTGCATAATATAAAGAAAGATTTATGTATGTGATATGAATAAACAAATCAATCACAAAGCAGTTTCACAGAAAGCTTCTTTCCAGTTTTTGTCTGAAGATATTTCCTTTGTCACCATAGTCCTGAATGTGCTCCCGAATGTCCCCTCGCAGATCTGTCCATGACAGAGTTTCCAAGCTGTGTAATGTTAAGAAAGCTTTATCTATGTGAGATGAGTACACATAGCACACAGCAGTTTTTGAAACAGTGATTTCAAACTGCTTAATCCAAAGAATGCTTTAACTCTATGAGATGAATACACACATCACAAAGCAGTTGCTCTGAAAGCTTCTCTCCTTTTTTCAACGGAAGACATTTCCTTGCTCACCACAGGCCTCCAGGCCAAACTGGGCATTGATTGTAGAGTAAGCTTTAACTCTGAAATGAATGCACATGTCGAGAGCAGTTTCCTGGAACGCTTCTTTTTGGGTTTTATGTGAGGATATTTCACTGTTCTCCATAGTCTTCAATGCGCTCCGAAATACCCCTTTTTCGGTTTTACAGGAACAGTGTTCAAACACTGCCTTATGAGAAAAGTGTTATAACTCCCTGAGTGCAATGCACACATCACAAAGCAGTTTCTCAAATAAGTTCTCTCCAGTTTTTATCTGAAGATATTTCCTTTTTCACCATAAGCCTGAATGTGCTCCCGAATGTCCCTTTGTAAATCCGCCCATGACAGAGTTTCCAAACTGCGTAATAAAAAGAAAGTTTTATCTATGTGAGATTAGTAAACATATCTATCACAAAGCAGTTTCACAAAAAGCTTCTTTCCAGATTTTGTCTGACGATATTTCCTTTTTCACCATAGCCATCCGTATACTCCCAAATGTCCCTTGGTAGCTTTTCCTCCAAAACAGTTTCCCCAATCCTCTATGAGAAGAATGTTATAACTCTGTGATTGGAATGCACACGTCACAAAGCAGCTCCTCGGAAAGCTTCATTCCTGTTTCTATCTGAAGATATTTCTGTTTTCACCGTAAGCCTCAAAGTGCTCCTGAATATCCCTTTACAGACTAAACAAACACAGTGTTACAATGCTGCTCTATGAAAAGAGAAGCTGAATTGTGCCAGTGGAATTTACATGACACAGTGCAGTTTCACAGAAAGCTTCCTTCTGGTTTTTATAGGAGGATATTTCTTTCTCCATGTTCTTAAGAGTGTTCCAAAACGTCCTTCCTCAGATTCCGCAGAAACAGTTATTTGAAACTGCTCAATGCAAAGAATAGTATAACTCTCTGAGATGAATGCACACATAACAAAGCAGTTTCTTAGAAAGTTTCTCTCCAGTTTTTATCTGAAGATATTTTCTTTTTCACCATAGACCTGAATGTGATCCCAAATATCCCTTCACCGGTCCATCCATGAGGTAGTTTCCAAGCTGCGTAAGGTTAAGAAACCTTTATCTATGGGAGATGAATAAATATAGCAAAAATCAGATTCATAGAAACTTCTTTAAAGTTTTTATCTGAAGATATTTGCTTTTTCTCCGCAGTCCTGAATGTGCTCCCGAATGTCCCTTCACGGATCCATCCATGCAGAATTTCTGAGCAGCATAATGTAAAGAAAGCTTTATCTATGTGACACGAAAACACATAGCACAGAGCAGTTTCACAGAAAGCTTCTTTCCAGTTTTGGTCTGAGGCTATTTCCATTTTCACCATAGGCATCAATATGCCCCCAAATATCCCTCAGTACCTTTTTCTCCAAAAGAGTTTCCCCGATGCTGTATGAAAAGAGAGGTATAACACTATGAGGGGAATGCACACGTCGCAAAGCAGTTCTTCAGAAAGTTTCTCTCCAGTTTATATCTGAACATATTTCTTTTTTCACCATAAGCCTCAAATCGCTGCAGAATATCCCTTCGCATGCTAAACACCAACAGTGTTAGAAAACTGCTCAACGAAAAGAGAAGCTTAACTGAACGAGAGGAATTCACATGAAACATAGCAGTTTCACAGAAAGTTTCCTTCTGATTTTTATCTCAGGATATTTCTTTCTCCATATTCTAAGAGCATTCCCAAATGTCCTTCCTCAGATTCCACAGAAACAGTGATATCAAACTGCTCAATCCAAAGTATGGTTTAACTCTATGAGAAGAATACACACATCACAAAACAGTTTCTCCGAAAGCTTCTCTCCAGTTTTTATCTGAAGATATTTACTTTTTCACCATAGACCTGAATGTGATCCTGAATATCCCTTAGCGGATCCGTCCATGACGGAGTTTCCAGGCTGCCTAATGTAAAGAAAGCTTTATGTATGTGAGATGAATAAACATAGCAAAAAGCAGATTCACAGAAAGCTTCTTTCCAGTTTTTATCTGAAGATATTTCCTTTTTCACCATAGTCCTGAATATGCTCCTGAATGAACCTTCGTGGATCCATGCATGAGAGAGTTTCCAAGCTGCATAATGTAAAGAAAGCTTTATCTATGTGAGATGAATACACAGATCACAGAGCAGTTTCATAGAAAGCTTCTTTCCAATTTTTGTCTGAGGCTATTTCCCTTTTCAGCATAGGCATCAACATGCTCCCGAATATCACTTGGTACCTTTTTCTACAAAAGGGTTTCCCCAATGCTGTATGAGAAGAGAGGTATAAAACTGTGAGTGTTATGCACATGTCACAGAGCAGTTCGTTAGAAATATTCTCTCCAGTTTCTATCTGAACATATTTCCTTTTTCACCATAAGCCTCAAAGCACTCCCGAATATCCCTTCATATGCCAAACATAAACAGTGTTAGAAAACTGCTCAATGAAAAAAAAAAACTTAACTGAGCAAGCAGAATGCACACGACACATAGCAGTTTCACAGAAAGCTTCCTTCTGGTTTTTATCTGTGGATATTTCTTTCTCCATATTCTAAAGTGTGTTCTCAAATATCGTTCCGTAGATTCCACGGAAACAGTGATATCAAACTGCTCAATCCAAAGAATGGTTTAACGCTATGAGATGAATACGCACATTACAAAAGAGTTGCTCAGAGAGCTTCTCTCCAGTTTTCATCGGAAGACATCGTTGCTCACCACAGGCCTCCGGGCACCACTTAATATCCCTTCACAGATTCCTCAAAGACAGAGTTTCCAAACTGGGTAATGTAGACTAAGCTTTAACTCTGTGAAATGAATGCACATATCAAAGAGCAGGTTCTTGGAACGCTTCCTTCTGGGTTTTATTTGAGGATATTTCACTTTTTGCCACAGTCTTCAATGCGCTCCAAAATATCCCTTTTTCGGTTTTATAGGAACAGTGTTCAAATTTTGCCTTATGAGAAAAGAGGTATAAATCCCTGAGTGTAATGTACACATCACAAAGCCGTTTCTCAGAAAGTTTCTCTCCAGTTTTTATCTGAAGGTATTTCCTTTTTCACCATAGGCCTGAATGTGCTCCCGAATAGCCCTTTGTGGATCTTTCCACGACAGAGTTTCCATGCTGCATAATCTAAATCAAGCTTTATCTTCATGAGATGAATAAACATAGCAAAAAGCAGATTCACAGAAAGCTTGTTTCCAGTTTTTATCTGAAGATATTTCTTTTTTCACCATAGTCCTGAATATGATCGTGAATGTAACTTCACGGGTCCACCCATGGTGGAGTTTCCAGGCTGGGTAACATACAGCAATCTTTATCTATGTGAGATGAATAAACATAGCAAAAAGTACATTCACAGAAAGCTTCTTTCTGGTTTTAATCTGAAGATATTTCCTTTTTCAACATAGGCTTGAATTTCGTCTTGAAGGTCCCTTCGTGGATCCGTTCATGATGGAGTTTCCAAAGTGTGTAATATAAGGAAAGTTTTATCTATGTGAGATGAAAAAACATATCTATCACAAAGCAGTTTCACACAAAGCTTCTTTCCAGGTTTTGTCTGAGGATATTTCCTTTTTCACCATAGCCGTCCACATACTCCCAGATGTCCCTTGGTAGATTTTTCTCCAAAAGGGATTCCCCAATCCTCTATGAGAAGAAAGGTATAATTCTGTAAGTGGAATGCACATGTCACAAAGCAACTCCTCAGAAAGCTTCTCTCCACTTTCTATCTGAACTTATTTCCTTTTTCACCGTAAGCCTCAAAGCGCTCCCGAATATCCCTTCACAGGCAAAACAAATACAGTGTGAGGATACGGCTCAATGACAAGAGAAGCTTAACTGTGGGAACAGAATTCACACGACACAGGGCAGTTTCACAGAAAGCTTCCTTCTGTTTTCTATCTGAAGTTATTTCTTTTTCAGGATATTCTAAAGAGCGTTCCCAAATGTCCTTTCTCAGATTCCACAGAAACAGTGATTTCAAACTGCTCAATCCAAAGAATGATTTAACTCTATGAGATGAATATGAACATCACAAAGGAGTTGCTCAGAAATCTTCTCTGCAACTTTCAATGTAAGACATATCCTTGATCGCCACAGGCCTCCGGTTGCCACTTAATGTCCCTTCACAGATTCGTCAAAGACAGGGTTTCCAAACTGAGCAACGTATGGTAAGTTTTAACTCTGTGAAATGAATGCACATATCAGAGAGTAGTTTCTTGGAACGTTTTTTTCTGTGTTCCATTTGGGGATAGTTCACTTTTCGCCATAGTCTTCAATGTGATCTGAATATCACGTTTTCAGTTTTATAGGAACAGTGTTCAAACAATGCCTTATGAGAAAAGAGGTATAACTCCCTGAGTGGAATGCACACATCACAAAGCCGTTTCTCAGAAAGCTTCTCTCCATTTTTTATCTGAAGATATTTCCTATTTCTCCATAGGCCTGAATGTGCTCCCAAATGTCCCATCACAGATCCGTACATGACAGAGTTTCCAAGCTGTGTAATGTAAGGAAAGATTTATCTATATGAGTTGAATTCACATAGCACAGAGTAGTTTCACAGAAAGCTTCTTTCCAGTTTTTGTCTGAGGCTATTTCCCTTTTCACTACAGGGGTCAATATGCTCCCGGATATCACTTGGTTCATTTTTCTCCAAAAGGGTATCCCCAAGGCTGTATGAGAAGAGAGGTAGAGCACTGTGAGTGGAATGCACTCATCACAAAGCAGTTCCTCGGATAGCTTCTCTCCAGTATCTATCTGAACATATTTCCTTTCTCACTGTAAGACTCAATGCGCTTCCGAATACCCCTTTGCACGCTAAACACAAACAGTGTTAGAAAACTCTTCCATGAAATGTGGAGCTAAACTGAGCGAGAGGAATTCACACAACACATAACAGTTTCCCAGAAAGCTTCCTTCTGGTTTTCGTCTGAGGATATTTCTTTCCCCATATTCCAAAGAGCGATCCCAAATGTCCTTTCTCAGATGCTACAGAAACAGTGATTTGAAACTGCTCAATCTAAGGAATGGTTTATATCTATAAGATGAATACACACATCACAAAGCAGTTGCTCAGAAAGCTTCTCTAGTTTTCATCGGAAGAGATTTCATTGCTCACTACAGGCCACCACGACGCCCCTTAATATCCCTTTGCAGCTTCCTCAAACATAGAGTTTCCAAACTGGGTGATTTATATTTTAGTTCTGTGAAATGAATGCACATATCAGAAAGCAGTTTCTTGGAACGTTTATTTCTGGGTTTTATTTGAGGATATTTCACTTTTCGCCATAGTCTTCAAGGGCTCCGAAATAACACTTTTTCATTTTTACAGGAACGGTGCTCAAACACTGCCTTGTGAGAAAACAGGTATAACTTCCTGAGTGGAATGCACGCATCACAAAGCAGTTTCTCTGAAAGCTTGTCTCCAGTATTTATCTGAAGATATTTCTTTTTTCACCATTGGCCTGAATGCTCAAGAAAGTCCCTTTGAGGATCTGTCCATGAGGGAGTATACAAACTGTGTAATATAAGGAAAGTCTTATCTATTTGAGATGAATAAACATATCTATCACAAAGCAGTTTCACAGAAAGCTTCTCTCCATTTTTTGTCTGAGGATATTTACTTTTCCACCATAGCCATCCATATACTCCCGAATGTCGATTGGTAGCTTTTTCTCCAAAAGGGATTCCCCAATCATCAATATGCTCCCGAATATCACTTGGTACCCTTTTTTCCAAAAGGGATTCCCTGATGCTGTATGAGAAGAAAGGTAAAACACTGAGTGAAAAGCACATGTCACAAAGCAGTTCAGCGGAAAGCTTGTCTCCAGTTTCTATCTGAACATATTTCATTTTTCACTGTAAGCCTCAAAGAGCTCCTGAAAATCCCTTCGCACACTAAACATAAACAGGGTTAGAAAACTGCTCAATGAAAAGAGAGACTTAATAGAAAGAGAGGAATTAAGATGACACAGAGCAGTTTCACAGAAAACTTCCTTCTGGTTTTCACCTGAGGATATTTCTTTCTCCATATTCCAAAGAGCGATCCCAAATGTCCTTCCTCAGATTCCACAGAAACAGTGACTTCAAACTGCTCAATCCAAAGAAAGATTTAACTCTATGAGATGAATACACACATCACAAAGCAGTTGCTCAAAATCTTCTCTCTAAGTTTCATCGGAAGACGTTTCCTTGCTCACCACAGGGCTCCGGGCACCACTTAATATCCCCTCGCAGATTCCTTAAAGACAGAGTTTCCAAACCCGGCAATGTAGAGTAAGTTTTAACTTTGTGAAATGAATGCATATATCAGAGAGCAGATTCTTGGAACACTTCTTTCTGGGTTTTATTTGAGGATATTTCACTTTTTGCCATAGTCTTCAATGTGCCCCGAAATACCACTTTTTGGTTTTACAGGAACAGTGTTGAAACACTATCTTATGAGAAAAGAGGTATAACACCCTGAGTGGAATGAATACATCACCAAGCAGTTTCTCAGAAAGCTTTTCTCCAGTTTTTATCTGAAGATACTTCCTTTTTCACCATAGGCCTGAATGAGCTCTCGAATGTCCCTTCACAGATCACTCCATGATGGAGTTTCCAAACTGCATAATGTAAAAAACTTTTATCTATGTGAGGTGAATAAATATATCTATCACAAAGCAGTTTCACAGAAAGTTTCTCTCCAGTTTTTGTCCTAAGATATTTCCTTTATCACCGTAGCCGTCCATATGGTGAATGCCCTTGGTAACTTTTTCTCAGAAAGGGATTCCCCAATCCTCTATGAGAATAAAGGTATAACTCTGTGAGTAGAATGCACAAATAACAAAGCAACTAATCGGAAAGCTTCTCTCCAGTTTCTATCTGCAGATATTTTCTTTTTCACAATAAGCCTTAAAGCACTCCCGAATATCCCTTTGCAGACTAAACACAGTGTTAGAATACTGCTCAATGAAAAGAGAAGCTGAACAATGCAAGTGGAATTCACACGCTACAGAGTAGTTTCACAGAAAGCTTCCTTCGGGTTCTTATCTGAGACTATTTCTTTTTTAGCATATTCTTAAGTGCGTTCCCAAATGTGCTTTCTTAGGTTCCACGGAAACACTGATTTCAAACGGCTGAATCCAAAGAATGGTTTAACTCTATAAGATGAATACACACATCACAAAGTAGTTGCTCAGAAAGCTTCTGTCCAGTTTTCAACAGAAGACATTTCCTTGCTAACCACAGGGCACCACTTAATATCCCTTTGCAGATTTCTCAAAGACAGTGTTTCCAAACTGGGTCTTGTAGAGTAAGCTTTAACTCTGAAATGAATACACATATCAGAGAGCAGTTTCTTGGAACGCTTGTTTCTGGGTTTTATTTGAGGATATTTCACTTTTCACCGTAGTCTTCAATGGGCTTCGAAATATCACCTTTTCGGTTTTACAGGAACAATGTTCAAACCCTGCCTTATGAGAAAAGAGGTATAACTCCCTGAGTAGAATACACATATCACAAATCAGTTTCTCAGAAAGCTTCTCTCCTGTTTTAATCTGAAAATATTTCCTTTTTCACCATAGGCCTGAATTTGCTCCCGATTGTCCCTTCACGGATCCTTCCATGACAGAGTTTCCAAGCTGCATAATGTAAAGAAAGTTTCATCTATGTGAGATGAATAAACATAGCAAAAAGCAGATTCACAGAAAGTTTCTTTCCACTTTTCATCTGAAGATATTTACTTTCTCACCATAGTCCTGAATGTGCTCCCAAATGTCCTTTCATGGATCCGTTCATGGCAGAGTTTCCAAGCTGTGTAATTTAAAGAAAGTTTTATCTATGTGAGATGAATCACGTAGCACAGAGCAGTTTTACAGAAAATTTCTTTCCGGTTTTTGTCTGAGGGTATTTACCTTTTCAACAAAGGCATCAATATGCTCCCGGATACCTTTTCCTCCTGTGTTTCACTGATGCTGTATGAGAAGTGAGGCATAACACTGTGAGTGGAATGCACAGGTCACAAAGCAGTTACTCGGAAAGCTTCTCTCCAGTTTCTCCCTGAACATATTTCCTTTTTCACCGTAAGTCTCAAAGCGCTCCTGAATATCCCTTCCCACGTTAAAGAAAAACAGTGTTAGAAAACTGCTCAATGAAAAGAGAAGCTTAACTGAGTGAGAGGAATCAGCACGACACATAGCAGTTTCACTGAAAGCTTCCTTCTGGTTTTTATCTGAGGATATTTCTTTCTCCATATTCTAAAGAGCGTTCCCAAATATCCTTCCTCAGATTCCAATGAAGCAGTAATATCAAACTGCTCAATCCTAAGAGTTGTTTAACCTTATGAGATGAATACACACATCACAAAGTAGTTGCTCAGAAAGCTTCTCTCCAGTTTTCAATGGAAGACATTTCCTTGCTCACCACAGGCCTCCGGGCGCCACTTAATATGCCTTCCCAGATTCCTCCAAGACAGGGTTTCCAAACTGAACAACATAGAATAAACTTTAATTCTGTGAAATGAATGCACATATCAGAGAGCAGTTTCTTGGAACCCTTCTTTCTGGGTTTTATTTGAGGATATTTCACTTTTTGCCAGAGTCTTCAATGCACTCGAAATATCACTTTTTCATTTTTACAGGAACGGTGTTCAAACACTGACTTATGAGAAATAGATATAACTCCCTGTGTGGAATGCAGACATCACAAAGCAGCTTCTCATAAACTTCTCTTCAGTTTTTATCTGAAGATATTTCCTTTTTCACCATAGACCTGAATGTGCTTTCGAATGTCTATTCGAGCATCCGTAAATGACAGAGTTTCCAAGCTGCGTAATATAAAGAAAGTTTTATCTATATGAGATGAATAAACATAGCAAAAAGCAAATTCATAGAAAACTTCTTTCCAGTTTTTATCTGAAGATATTTCCTTTTTCACCATAGTCCTGAATGTGCTCCCGAATAGTCCTTCACAGATCCCTTCATGACACAATTTCTAAGCTGCGTAATGTAAAGAAAGTTTTATCTACGTGAGATTAACACACGTATCACAGAAGAGTTTCACTGAAAGGGTCTCCCTGATGCTGTGTGGCTGGAGAGGTAAACACTGTGAGTGAAATGCACAAATCACAAAGCAGTTTCTCAGAAAGTTTCTCTCCAGTTTCTATGTGAACATATTTACTTTTTCACCATAAGAATCAAAGCACTCCTGAATATCTCTTCACAAGCTCAATATAAACAATGTAAAAAGCTGCTCAATGAAAAGAGAAGCTTAACTGAGCGAGAGGAATTCACATGACACAGAGCAGTTTCACAGTAAGCTTCCTTTTGGTTTTTATCTGTGGGTATTCCCCTTGCCGCATATTCTAAAGAGCGGTCCCAAATGTCCTTTCTCATGTTTCACAGAAACAGTAATTTCAAATTGCTCAATCTAAAGAATGATTTAACTCTATGAGATGAATACACACATCACAAAGCAGTTCCGGGAAAAGTTTCTCTCCAGTTTCTATCTGAACATATTTCCTTTTCCACCATAAACCTCAAAGTGTTCTCAAGTATCCCTTTGCACACGAAACATAAACAGTGTTAGAAAAGTGCTCTAGAGACGACGGAGCAAGATGGCTGAATAGGAACAGCTCCAGTCTCCAACTCCCAGCACCATCAACACAGAAGACTGGTGATTTCTGCATTTTCAACTGAGGCACTGGGTTCATCTCACTAGGGAGTGCCGGACAATCAGTGCTGGTCAGCTGCTGCAGCCCGACCAGCCAGAGCTGAAGCAGGGCGAGGCATCGCTTCACCTGGGAAGCGCAAGGGGGAAGAGAATCCCTTTTCCTAGCCAGGGGAACTGAGACACACAACACCTGGAAAATCGGGTAACTCCCACCCCAATACTGCACTTTAAGGAAACGGGCACACCAGGAGATTATATCCCACACCTGCCCAGGAGGGTCCCACGCTGATGGAGCCTTCCTCATTGCTAGCACAGCAGTCTGTGATCTCCCCACAAGCCAGCAGCGAGGCAGGGGCAGGGGCACCCACCATTGCTGAGGCTTAAGTAGGTAAACAAACCCGCTGGGAAACTCGAACTGGGTGGAGCTCACAGCAGCTCAAGGAAACCTGCCTGTCTCTGTAGACTCCAATCTGGGAACAGGGCACAGCTAAACAACAACAACAACAACAACAACAAAAAGCAGCAGAAACCTATGCAGACGCAAACAACTCTGACAGATTTGAAGAGAGCAGTGGATCTCCCAACACGGTGGCTGAGATCTGAGAAGGGACAGACTGCCTGCTCAAGTGGGTCCCTGACCCCTGAGTAGCCTAACTGGGAGACATCCCCCACTAGGGGCAGACCGACACCCCACACCTCACAGGGTGGAGTACACCCCTGAGAGGAAGCCTCCAAAGCAAGAATCAGACAGGCACACTCGCTGTTCAGTAATATTCTATCTTCTGCAGCCTCTGCTGCTGACACCCAGGCAAACAGGGTCTGGAGTGGACCTCAAGCAATCTCCAACAGACCTACAGCTGAGGG
>NC_037676.1:42586190-42695178 GCF_003255815.1 Theropithecus gelada | reverse complement strand
TGTTGGTGGGATTGTAAACTAGTTCAACCATTATGGAAAACAGTATGGTGATTCCTCAAGGATCTAGAACTAGTTGTACCATATGACCCAGCCATCCCATTACTGGGGATCTACCCAAAGGATTATAAATCATGCTGCTATAAAGACACATGCACACGTATGTTTATTGCGGCATTATTCACAATAGCAAAGACTTGGAATCAACCCAAATGTCCATCAGTGACAGACTGGATTAAGAAAATGTGGCACATATACACCATGGAATACTATGCAGCCATAAAAAAGAATGAGTTTGTGTCCTTTGTAGGGACATGGATGCAGCTGGAAACCATCATTCTTAGCAAACTATCACAAGAACAGAAAACCAAACACCGCATGATCTCACTCTTAAGTGGGAACTGAACAAAGAGATCACTTGGACTCGGGAAGGGGAACATAACACACTGGGGCCTGTCATGGGGAGGAGAGAGGGGGAAGGGATTGCATTGGGAGTTATACCTGATGTAAATGACGAGTTGATGGGTGCTGACGAGTTGATGGGTGCAGCATACCAACACGGCACAAGTATACATATGTAACAAACCTGCACGTTATGCACATGTACCCTAGAACTTAAAGTATAATAATAATAATAAAAAAACCAACAAAAAAAAAAAAGAAAAAAGGAAACTGCTCAAGAAAAAGAGAAGCTTAACTGACCAAGAGGAATTCACAGGACACAAAGCAGTTTCACAGAATGTTTCCTTCTGGTTTTTATCTGAGGATATTTCTTTCTCCATATTCTAAAGAGCATTCCCAAATGGCCTTTCTCAGATTCCACGGAAACAGTGATTTCAAACTGCTCAATCCAAAGAATAGTTTAACTGTATGAGATGAATACATACATCACAAATCAGTTCCTCAGAAAGCTTCTCTCCAGTTTTCATCAAAAGACATTTCCTTGTTCTCCACAGGCCTCCGGTCGCCACTTAATATCCCTTCGCAGATTCCTCAAAGACCGAATTTCTGAACTGGGCAATGTAGACTAAGCTTAACTTCTGTGAAATGAATGCACATATCAGAGAGTGGTTTCTTGGAACGCTTCTTTCTGGGTTTTATTTGAGGATATTTCACTTTTCACCATAGTCTTCAATGCGATATGAAATATCACTTTTTCGTTTTTGCAGGAACAGTGTTCAAACACTGCCTTATGGGAAAAGAGGCATAACTCCCTGAGTGGAATGCACACATCACAAAGCAGTATCTCAGAAAGCTTCTCTCCATTTTTTATCTGAAGATATTTCCTCTTTCACCATAGGCCTGAATGTGCTCCTGAAGTTGCTTCGTGGATCCGTCCATGTCAGAGTTTCAAAACTGCATAATATAAAGAAAATGTTATCTATGTGAGATGAATAGACATACCTATCACAAAGCAGTTTCAGAGAAAACCTCTTTCCAATTTTTTGTCTGAGGATATTTCCTTTATCAGCATAGCTGAGCCATCTATATACTCCCTAATGTCCCTTGGTAGCTCTTTTTCCAAAAGGATTTCCCCAATCCTCTAAGAGAAGAAAGATATAATTCTTGAGTGGAATGCACACATCATAAAGCAGCTCCTCAGAAAGCTTCTCTCCAGTTTCTATCTGAAGATATTTCCGTTTTCAGCATAAGCCTCAAAGTGCTCCCGAATATCCCTTTGCAGACTAAACAAAAACACTGTCAGAATACTGCTCAATTAAAAGAGAAGTTTAACCGTGCAAATGGAATTCACACGACATAGAGCAGTTACACAGAAAGTTTTCTTCTGGTTTTTATGTGAGGGTATTTCTTTTTCAGCATATTCTAAAAAGCATTCCCAAATGTCCTTTCTGAGGTTCCACAGAAACAGTGATTTCAAACTGCTCAATCCAAAGAGTGATTTAACTCTATGAGATGAATGTACACATCACAAAGCAGTTGCTCATAAAGCTTCCCACCAGTTTTCAACGGAAGACATTTCCGTGCTCACCACATGCCTCCGGGTGCCACTTAGCATTCCTTCGCAGATTCCTCAAAGACAGAGTTTCCAAACTGGGCAATGTACAGTAAGCTTTAACTCTGTGAAATGAATTCACACATCAGAGAGCAGTTTCATAGAACGGTTCTTTCTGGGTTTTATTTGAGGATATTTCTCTTTTCGCCATAGTCTTCAATGCGCTCCGAAATACCACTTTTCTATTTTACAGGAAGAGTGTTCAAACACTGCCTTATGAGAAAAGATGTGTAACTCCTTGAGTGGAATGCTCACACCAAAAAGCAGTTTCTTAAAAAGCGTCTCTGCACTTTTTACCTGAACATATTTCCTTTTTCACCATAGTCGTGAATGTGCTTCGAATGTCCCTTTGCGGATCAGTCCATGACGGAGTTTCCAAGCTGCATAATATAAAGAAAGCTTTATCTATGTGAGATGAATAAAGATAGAAAAAATCAGATTCACAGAATGCTTCTTTCCAGTTTTTATCTGAAGATATTTCCTTTTTCACCAGAGTCCTGAATGTGCTCTCTAATGTCCCTTCGCGGATCAGTCCATGATGGAGTTTCCAAGCTGTGTAATGTAAAGAAAGCTTTATGTATGTGAGATGAATAAACATAGTAAAAAGCAGATTCACAGAATGCTTCTTTCCAGTTTTTATCTGAAGATATTTCCTTTTTCACCAGAGTCCTGAATGTGCTCCCGAATGTCCCTTTGCAGATAAGTCCATGACGCAGTTTCCAAGCTGCGTGATGTAAAGAAAACCTTATCTATGTGAGATTAATACACATAGCAGAAAGCAGGTTCACGGAAAGCTTCTTTGCCATTTTATCTGTTGATATTTCCATTTTTAACCTAATCCTGAATGTGCTCCTGAATGTCCCTTTGCAGTTCCGTCCGTGACAGAGTTTGGAAAGAAATGTAATGTAAAGAAAGCTTTATCTATGTGAGATGAATACGTATAGCACAGCGTAGTTTCACAGAAAGCTTTTTTCTCTTTTTGTTTGAGGCCATTTCCCTTTTCACCATAGGCATCAATATGCTCCCGAATATACCTTGGTACCTTTTTCTTCAAAAGGGCTTCCCTGATGCCTTATGAGAACAGAGGTATAACTCTGTGAGTGGAATGCACACGTCACAAAGCAGCTCCTCAGAAAGCTTCTGTCCAGTTTCTATCTGAACATATTTCCTTTTTCACTACAAGACTCAAAGCGCTCCTGAATATCCCTTCACACGCTAAACAAAAACAGTGTTAGAAAATAGTTCAATGAAAAGAGAAGCTTAACTGAGTGAGAGGAATTCATACCACACATAGCAGTTTCACAGAAAGCTTCCTTCTGGTTTTTATCTGAGGATATTTCTTTCTCCATATTCTAAAGAACTTTCCCAAATGTTCTTCTTCAGATTCCACAGAAACAGTGATTTCAAACTGCTCAATCCCAAGAATGATTTAACTCTGTGAGATGAATACACAAGTTACAAAGCAGCTGCTCAGAAAGCGTCTCTCCAGTTTTCAACGGAAGACATTCCTTGCTCACCACAGGCCTCCGGGCGCCACTTAATATCCCTTCACAGACTACTCAAAGACAGAGTTTCCAAACTGGGCAATGTAGAGCAAGCTTTAACTCTGTGAAGTGAATGCACATATCAGAGAGCAGTTTCTTGTAATGCTTCTTTCTCGCTTTTATTTGAGGAGAGTTCACTTTTTGCCATAGTCTTCAATGTGCTCCGAAAGATCACTTTTTCGGTTTTACAGGAACATGTTCAAACACTGCCTTAAGGGAAAACAGGTATAATTCCCTCAGTGGAATGCACACATCACAAAGCAGTTTCTCAGGAAGCTTCTCTCCGGTTCTTATCTGAAGATATTTCTTTTTTCACCATAGGCTTGAATGGGCTCCCGAATGTCCCTTCACAGAGCATCCATGATGGAGTTTCCAAACTGCGTAATATAAACAGAGTTTTATCTATGTGAGATGAATAAACATATGTATCACAAAGCAGTTTTACAGGAAGCTTCTTTCCAGTTTTGGTCTGAGGATATTTCGTTTTTCACCATAGCGATCCATGTACTCCCGAATGTCCCTTGGTCGCTATTTCTCCAAAAGGGATGCCCCAGTCCTCAACGAGGAGCAATTTGTAACTCTTTCAGCGGAATGCACACGTCACAAAGCAGCTCCTCGGAAAGCTTCTCTTCAGTTTCTATCTGAAGATATTTCCATTATCACCATAAGCCGCAATAGCTCCCAAATATCCCTTCGCAGACTAAACAAAAACAGTGTTAGAATACTGATCAATGAAAAGAGAAGCCTAACTGTACGAGTGGAATTCACACGACACAGAGCAGTTTCTCAGAAAGCTTCCTTCGGGTTTTTATCTGAAGATACTTCTTTGTCCATATTCTAAAGAGCGTTCCCAAATATCTTTCCACAGATTACACAGAAAGAGTGATTTCAAACTGTTCAATCCAAAGAGTGGTTTAACTCTATGAGATGAAGACACTCATTACAAAACAGTTTCCAGAAAGCTTCTCTCCAGTTTTTATCTTAAGATATTTCCTTTTTCACCATAAGCCTCAAAGGGATCCCGAATATCCCTTAGCAAACTAAACTAAAACTGTTAGGATACTGCTCAATGAAAAGAAAAGCTTAATTGTGCGAGTGGAATTCACAAGACACAGAGCTGTTTCACAGAAAGCTTTCTTCTGTTTTTTATCTGTAGGTATTTCTTTTTCAGCATAATCTTAAGAGTGTTCCCAAATGTCCTTTCTCAGGTTCCACAGAAACAGTTATTTCCAACTGCTCAACCCAAAGAATGATTTAACTCTGTGAGATGAATACACACATGATAAAGCACTTGCTCAGAAAACTTCTCTCAAGTTTTCAACGGAAGACATTTCCTTCCTCACCACAGGTGTCCAGGCGCCACTTACTATCCCTTCGCAGATTCCTGAAAGACAGACTTTCCAAACTGGTAACTTAGAGTAAGCTTTAACTCTGTGAAATGAATGCACATATCAGAGAACAGTTTCCTGGAACGCTTCCTTATGGGTTTTATTTGATTATATTTCACTTTTCGCCATAGTCTTCAAGGCGCTCTGAAATATCACTTTCAGTTTTACAGGAAGTGTTTTCAAACACTGCCTTATGATAAAAGATGTATAACTCCCTGAGTGGAATGCACACAGCACAAAGCAGTTTCTCAGAAAACTTCTCTCCAGTTTTTATCTGAAGATATTTCCTTTCCACCATAGGCCTGAATGTGATCCTGAATGTCCCTTCGTGGATCCGTCTATGACAGAGTTTCCAAGCTATGTAATGTAAAGAAAACTTTATCTATGTGAGATGAATAAACATAGCAAAAAGCAGATTCACGCAATGCCTCTTTCCATTTTTATCTGAAGATATTTCCTTTTTCACCACAGTCCTGATTGTGCACCTGAATGTCCCTTCGTGGATCCATCCAGAACAGAGTTTCCAAGCTATGTAATGTAAATAAAACTTTATCTATGTGAGATGAAAAAACATAGCAAAAAGCAGATTCACAGAAAGCATCTTTCTGTTTTTATCTGAAGATATTTTCTTTTTCACCACAGTCCTGAATGTGCAATCGAATGACCCTTCGCGGATCTGCCCATGGTAGAGATTCCAAGCTGCGTAATGTAAAGAAAGCTTTATCTATGTGACTTGAAAACAGATATCACAGAGCAGTTTCACAGAAAGCTTCTTTCCAGTTTTTGTCTGAGGCTGTTTCACATTTCACCATAGTCCTGAATGTGCTACCGAATATCCCTTGGTACCTTTTTCTCCATAAGGTATTCCCCAATGCTGTATGAGAAGAGAGGTAAAACACTGAGTGGAATGCACACGTCAGAAAGCAGTTCCTCGGAAAGCTTCTATCCAGTTTCTATCTGAACATATTTCCTTTTTCACTGTATGCCTCAAAGCGCTTCTGAATTTCCCTTTGCACGCTAAACATAAACAGTGTTAGAAAACTGTTCAATGAAAAGAGAAGCTTAACTGAGTGGAATTCTCATGACACATACCAGTTTCACAGAAAGCTTCCTTCTGGGTTTTATCTGAAGATTTCTTCATATTTTAAAGACCGTTCCGAAATGTCCTTTCTTAGAATCCATAGAAACAGTGATTTCAAATTGTTCAATCCAAAGAATGATATAACTCTATGAGATGAATACACATATCACAAAGTAGTTGTTCAGAAAGCTTCTCTCTGATTTTCATCGGAATACATTTCCTTGCTCACCACAGACTGCCGGGCACCACTTAACATCCTTTCGCAGATTCCTCAAAGACAGAGATTCTAAACTGGGCAACGTAGAATAAGATTTAACTCTGTGAAATGAATGTGTGTATCAGAGGACAGTTTCTTGGAATGCTTCTTTCTGAGTTTTATTTGAGGATATTTCACTTTTCGCTATAGTATTCAATGTGCGCCGAAATATCACTTTTTTGGTTTTACAGGAACGGTGTTCAAACACTGCCTAATGAGAAAAGAAGTATAACTCCCTGAGTGAAAGGCACACATCAAAAAGCAGTTTCTCAGAAAGCTTCTCTCCAGTTTTGATCTGGTGATATTTCTTTTTTCACCGTAGGCATGAATATGCTCCCGAATGTCCCTTCGTGGATCCGATCCATGACGGAGTTTCCAAACTGCATAATATAAAGAAAGTTTTATCTATGAGAGATGAAAAAACATATCTATCACAAAGCAGTTTCACAGAAAGCTTCTTTCCAGTTTTGGTCTGAGGTATTTCCTTTTTCACCATAGCCGTCCATGTACTCCCGAATGTCCCTTGGTAGCTTTTTCTCCAAAGGGATGCCCCAATCCTCTATGAGAATAAAGGTATAAATCTGTGAGTGAAATGCACAAGTCACAAAAGCAGCTCCTCGGAAAACTTCTCTCTAGTTTCTATCTGAAAATATTTCCATTTTCACCATAAGTCTCAAAGCACTTCCGAATATCCCTTCACAGACTAAACACAGTGTGAGAATACTGCTCAATGAAAAGAGGAGCTTAACTGTGTGAGTGGAATTCACATAACACAGAGCAGTTTCAGAGAAAGCTTCCGTCTGGTTTTTATCTGAGGGTATTTCTTTTTCAGCATATTCTTAAGAGCATTCCCAAAAGTCCTTTGTCAGGTTCCACAGAAACAGTGATTTCAAACTGCTCAATCCAAAGAATGATTTAACTCTGTGAGATGAATACACATATCACAAGGCAGTTACTCAGAAAGCTTCTCTCCAGTTTTCAATGGAAGACGTTTCCTTACTCACCACAAGCTTTCGGGCACCACTTAATGTCCCTTCGCAGATTCCTCAAAGACAGAGTTTACAAACTGGGCATTGCACAGTAAGCTTTAACTCTGTGAGATGAATGCACATATCAGAGAGCAGTTTCTTAGGATGCTTCTTTTTGGGTTTTATTTAAGGATATTTCACTTTTCACTATAGTCTTCAATGTGCTCTGAAATATCACCTTTTTGGTTTTATAGGAACAGGGTTCAAACAGTGCCTTATGAGAAAAAAGATATAACTCGGAGTGCAACGTACACATCACCAAGCAGTTTCTCAGAAAGCTTCTCTCCAGTTTTCATCCGACGATATTTCCTTTTTCATCATAGGCATGAATGTGATCCCGAATATCTCTTCACAGATCCGTCCATGACGGAGTTTCCAAGCTGCATAATGTAAAGAAAGCTTTATGTATGTAAGATGAATTACCATAGCAAAAAGCAGATTCACAGAACGTTTCTTTCCAGTTTTTATTTGAAGATATTTACTTTTTCACCATAGTCCTGAATGTGCTTCCAAAAGTCCTTTTACGGATCTGTCCATGACAGAGTTTCCAAGCTGTGTAATGTAAAGAAAACATTATATATGTGAGACGAATGCACATAGCACAGAGCAGTTTCACAGAAAGCTTCTTTCCAGTTTCTGTCTGAAGCTATTTCCCTTTTCACCATAGGTGCCAATATGCTCCCGGGTATCCCTTGGTACTTTTTCCTTCAAAAGGGTTTCCCCGATGATGTGCAAGAAGAGAGGCATAACACTATGAGTGGAATACACAAATCATAAAGCAGTTACACGGAAAGCTTCTCTCCAGTTTCTATCTGAACATATTTCCTTTTTAACCGTAAGCCTCAAATTGCTCCCGAATATTCCTTCGCAAGCTAAACATAAACAGTGTTAGAAAACTGCTCAATGAAAAGAGAAGCTTAACTGTGTGAGTGGAATTCACATGACACAGAGCAGTTTCACAGAAGACTTCCTTCTGGTTTTTATCTGAGGTTATTTCTTTTTCACCACACTCTAAAGAGCATTCCCAAATGTCCTTTCTCAGGTTCCACAGAAACAGTGATTTCAAACTGCTCCATCCAAAGAATGATTTAACTCTATGAGATGAATTCACACATCACAAAGCAGTTTCTCAGAAAGCTTCTCTCCAGTTTTCATCTGAAGATATTTCCTTTTTCACCATAGTCCTGAATGTAATCCCCAATATCCCATTGCTGATCCATCCATGATGGAGTTTCCAAGCTGAGTAAGGTAAAGAAAGCTTTATCTATGTGAGATGAATAAACATAGCAAAAAGCTGATTAACAGAAAACTTCTTTCCAGTTTTTATCTTATTTCCTTTTACACCACATTCCTGAATGTGCTCAAGAATGTCCCTATGCGGCTCCATGCTTGACAGAGTTTCCAAGCTGCGTAATGTAATGGAAGCTTTATCTAGGTGACATGAATACACATATCACAGAGCAGTTTCACAGAAAGCTTCTTTCCAGTTTTTGTCTGAGACTATTTCTCTTTTCACCATAGGCATCAATATGCCCCCGTATATCTCTTGGTGCCTTTTTCTCCAAAAGGGTTTCCAAGATTCTGTTTGAGAAGAGAGGTATAACACTGTGAGTAGAATGCACATATCACAAAGCAGTTCCTCGGAAAGCTTCTGTCCAGTTTCTCTCTGAACATATTTCCTTTTTCACTGTAAGCCTCAAAGTGCTCCGGAATATACCCTCGCATGCTAAATCCAAACAGTGTTATAAAAATGCTCAATGAAAAGAGAGCTTAACTGAGCAAGAGGAATTCAATGACACAGAGCAGTTTGACAGAAAGCTCCCTTCTGGTTACTATCTGAGGGTATTTCTTTCTCCATATTCTAAAGAGCATTCCCAAATGTCCTTCCTCAGATTCCACAGAAACAATGATTTCAAACTGCTCAATCCAAAGAATGGTTCACCTCTATAAGAAGAATACACAAATCACAAAGCAGTTGCTCAGAAAGCTTCTCTCCAGTTGTCAACGGAAGACATCCTTGCTCACCACAGGATTCTGGGCGCACATGATATCCCTTCACAGATTTCTCAAAGACAGAGTTTCCAAACTGGTCAATGTAGAGTAAGTTTAATTCTGTGAAATGAATGTGCATATCAGAGAGCAGTTTCTTGCA
Source organism: Theropithecus gelada (assembly GCF_003255815.1). Classification (NCBI taxonomy): domain Eukaryota; kingdom Metazoa; phylum Chordata; class Mammalia; order Primates; family Cercopithecidae; genus Theropithecus; species Theropithecus gelada. The sequence goes on along the minus strand of NC_037676.1, from coordinate 42,685,718 downwards.
ATGCTTCTTGTTGTGTTTTATTTGAGGATATTTCATTTTTCGCCACAGTCTTCAATGTGTGCTGAAATATCACTTTTTGGTTTTACAGGAATACTGTTCAAACACTGCCTTATGAGAAAAGAGTTATAACTCTCTGAGTAGAATGCATACATCACAAAGGAGTTTCAAAGAAAGCTTCTGTCCAGTTTTTATCTGAAGATATTTCCTTTATCACCATAGGCCTGAATGTGCTCCCGAATGTCCCTTTGCGGATCCATCCATAATGGAGTTTACAAGCTATGTTAAGAAAACTTTATCTATGTGAGATGAATAAATACAGCAAAAGGAAGATTCACAGAAAGCTCTTTCCAGTGTTTTTCCAAAGATATATCCTTTTTCACCATAGTCCTGAATGTGCTCCCGAAAGTCTCTTCGCTGATCCACCCATGAAAAAGAGTTTCCATGCTGTGTAATGAAAAGAAAGTTTTACTTATGTGAGATGAATAAACATATCACAAAGCAGTTTCACAGAAAGCCTCTTTGCAGTTTTTATCTGAGGCTATTTCTCTTTTCACCATAGGTTTCAATATGCTCTCGAATATCCCTTGGTACTTTTTTCTCAAAAAAGTTTCCCTGATGCTGTAGGAAAGAGAGCTATAACACTGTGAGTGGAATGTACACGTCACAAAGCAGTTCCTCGGAAATCTTCTCTCCAGTTTCTATCTGAACATATTTCCTTTTTCACCATAAGCCTCAAAGCGCTCCTGAATATCCCTTCACATGCTAAACATAAACAGTGTTACAAAACTCGTCAGTGAAAAGAGAAGCTTAATTGAGCGAGAGGAATTCACACGACACATAGCAGTTTCACAGAAAGCTTCCTTCTTTTTTTTATCTGAGGATATTTCTTTCTCCATATTCTATAGAGCGTTCCCAAAAGTCCTTCCTCAGATCCCACAGAAACGGTGATTTCTAATTGCTCAATCCAAAGAATGGCTTAACTCTATGAGATGAATACACACATTACAAAGCAGTTGCTCAGAAAACTTCTTTCCAGTTTTTACCAGAAGTCATTTCTTTGCTCACCACAGGCCTCGGCGCGTCACTAAATATCACTTCACAGATTCCTCAAAGACAGTGTTTCCAAACTGGGTAAAGTAGAGTAAGCTTTAACTCTGTGAAATGAATGCACATATCAGAGAGCAGATTCTTGGAACGCTTGTTCTGGGTTTTATTTGAGGATATTTCACTTTTCACCATAGTCTACAAAGCACACCGAAATATCACTCTTTCAGTTTTACAGAAACAGTGTTCAAACACAGTGTTAGAATACTGCTCAATGAAAAGAGAAGCTGAACTGTGAGAGTGAAATTCGCACGACACAGAGCAGTTTCAGAGAAAATTTTCTTCTGGTTTTTATCTGAGGGTATTTCTTTTTTAGCATATTCTGAAGAGCGTTCCCAAATGTCCTTTCTCAGGTTCCACAGAAACAATGATTTCAAACTGCTCAATCAAAAGAATGATTTAACTCTATGAGAAGAATACACAATTCACAAGGCAGTTGCTCAGAAAGCTTCTCTCCAGTTTTCTTCGGAAGACATTTCCTTGCTCACCAGAGGCCTCCAGGCACCACCATCTATCCCTTCACAAATTCCACAAAGACAGAGTTTCCAAACTGGGCAACGTAGAGTAAGCTTTAACTTTGTGAAATGAAGGCACTTTCAGGGAGCGATTTCTTGAAACTCTTCTTTCTGGGTTTTATTTGAGGATAGTTCACCTTTTGCAATAGTCTTCAATGCACTCCGAAATACCACTTTTTCGGTTTTATAGGAACAGTGTTCAAACACTGCCTTATGAGAAAAGACGTATAAATCCCTGAGTGGAATGTACACATCACAAAGCAGTTTCTCAGAAAGCTTCAATCCAGTTTTTATCTGAATATATTTCCTTTATCACCATAATCCTGAATGTGGTCCCGAATGTCCCTTCGTGGATCTGGCCATGAGAGAGTTGCCAAGCTGTGTAATGTAAAGAATGCTTTATCTATGTGACATGAATACACATATCACGGAATAGTTTCACAGAAAGCTTCTTTCCAGTTTTTGTTTGAGGCTATTTTCCTTTTCACGATAGGCCTCAATATGCTCCCAGATATCCCTTGGTACATTTTTCTTCAAAAGGGTTTCCCTGATGCTGTATGAGAAGAGAGATATAACTCTGTGAGTGGAATGCATACGTCACAAAGCAGTTCCTCGGAAAGATTCTCTCCACTATCTATATGAACACATTTTCTTTTTCACCGTAAGCCTCAATACGCTCCCGAATATCCCTTCGCACGCTAAACATAAACAGTATTAGAAAACCTCTGAATGAAAAGAGAAGCTTAACTGAGCACAAGGAATTCACATGACATATAGCAGTTTCATTGAAAGCTTCCTTCTGGTTTTTATCTGAGGATATTTCTTTATCCATATTTTAAAGTGCATTCTCACATGTCCTTCCTCAGATTACACAGAAACAGTTAATTCAATCTGCTCACTCCAAAGAATTATTTAACTCTATGAGATGAATACTCGCATCACAAAGCAGTTACTCAGAACTCTTTTCTCTAGTTTTCAACACAAGACATTTCCTTGCTCACCACAGGCCTCCGGGTACAACTTAACATCCCTTCGCAGATTCCTCAGAGACGGAGTCTCCAAACTGGACAATGTAGACTAAGTTTCAACTCTTTGAAATGAATGCACATATCAGAGAGCAGTTTCTTGGAACGCTTCTTTCTGGATTTTATATGAGGATATTTCACTTTTCACCATACTCTTCAATGCACTCCGAAAGATCACTTTTTCGGTGTTACCGGAACAGTGTTCAAACACTGCCTTATGAGAAAAGAGGTATAACTCCCTGAGTGGAATGCACACATCACAAAGCAGTTTCTTAGAAAGCTTCTCTCCAGTTTTTATCTGAAGATATTTCCTTTTTCACCATAGGCCTGCCTGTGCTCCTTCATGGATCCTTCGTGGATCCGTCCATAACGATGTTTCTAGGCTGTGTAATGTAAAGAAAGCTTTATCTATGTGAGATGAATAAACATAGCAAAAACAGATTCACAGAAATCTTCTTTCCAGTTTTTATCTGAAGGTATTTCTTTTTCACCCTAGTCCTGAATATGTTCCCAAATGTCCCTTCGCGGATCCGTCCATGACAGAGTTTCCAAGCTGCGTAATGTAAAGAAAGCTTTATCTATGTGAGATGAATACACATTGCACAGAGCAGTTTCAAAGAAAGCTTACTTCCAGTTTCTGTCTGAGGTTATTTCCCTTTTCACCATAGGCATTAATATGCCCTCGAATATCTCTTGGTGCCCTTTTCTTCAAAAGGGTTTATCTGATGCTGTATGAGAAGAGAGTGGAATGCATACATCAAAAAGCACATCCTCGGAAAGCTTCTCTTCAGTTTCCATCTGAAAATATTTCCTTTTTCACCATAAACCTCAAAGTGTTCCCAAATATCCCTTCACACTCTAAACAAAAACAGGGTTAGAAAATTGCTCAATGAAAAGAGAAGCTTAACTGAGTGAGAGGAATTCACACGATATATAATAGTTTCACAGAAAGCTTCCTTCTCTTTCTTATCTGAGGATATTTATTTCTCCATATTCTAAAGAGCGTTCCCAAATGTCCTTCCTCAGATTCCACAGAAACAGTGATTTCAAATTGCTCAATCCAAAGTATGATTTAACTCTATGAGATGAATACACACATCATAAAGCAGTTCCTTGGAAAGCTTCTCTCCAGTTTCTATCTGAACATAATTCCTTTTTCAACACGAGCCTCAAAGCACTCCTGAATATCCTTTTGCATGCTAAACATAAACAGGGTTAGAAAACTGCTCAATGAAAAGGGAAACTTAACTGAGCGAGAGGAATTCACACGACACATAGCAGTTTCACAGAAAGCTTTCTTCTGGTTTTTATCTGAGGATTTTTTTTCTCCATATTCTAAAGAGTGTTCCCAAATATTCTTCCCCAGATTCCACAGAAACAGTGATTTTAAACTGCTCAATCCAAAGAATGGTTTAACTCTATAAGATGAATACACACATCACAAAGCAGTTGCTCAGAAAGCTTCTCTCCAGTTTTCATCGGAAGGTATTTCCTTGCTCACCACAGCCTTCCATTCACCACTTAATATCCTTTCGCAGATACCTCAAAGACAGAGTTTCCAAACTGGGCCATGTACACAAAGCTTTATCTCTGTAAATGAATGCACATATAAGAGAGCAGCTTCTTGGAATGCTTCTTTCTGGGTTTTATTTGAGGATATTTCACTTTTCGCCATAGTCTTCAATGCGCTCTGAAATATCATTTTTTTTTTTTTTTTTTTTTTTTTTGGTTTTACAGGGATAGTGTTCAAACACTGCCTTATGAGAAAAGAGGTATAACTCCCTGAGTGGAATGCAGACATCACCAAGCAGTTTCTCAGAAAGCTTCTCTCCAGTTTTTATCTGAAGATATTTCCTTTTTCACCACAGGCCTGAATGTGCTCCGGAATGTCCCTTAGCGGAACAGTCCATGACAAAGTTTCCAAAAGGCGTAATATAAAGAAAGTTTTATCTCTGTGAGATGAATACACATATCACAGAACAGTTTCACAGTAAGGGTTTCCGTAATGCTGTATGAGAAGAGAGGTATAACACTGTGAGTGGAATGCACACCTCACAAGCAGTTCCTCGGAAAGCTTCTCTCCATTTTCTATCTGAACATATTTCCTTTCTCACCATAAGCCTCAAAGCACTCCCAAATATCCATTCGTATGCCCAACATTAACAGTGTTAGAAATGTGCTCAATGAAAAGAGAAGCTTAATTGAGCAAGAGGAATTCACACGACACGTAGTAGTTTCACAGAAAGCTTCCTTCTGGTTTTTATCTGAGGATATTTCTTTCTCCATATTCTAAAGAGTGTTCCCAAATGTCCTTCCTCAGATTTCACAGAAAAGTGATTTGAAACTGCTCAATCCAAAAATGGTTTCACACTATGAGATGAATACACACATCACAAAGCAGTTACTCAGAGAGCTTCTCTCCAGTTTTCATCAGAAGACTTTTCCTTGCTCACCACTATCCTCCAGGAGCCACGTAATATCCCTTTGCAGATTGCTCAAAGACAGAGTTTCCAAACTGAGTAACGTAGAATAGGCTTTGTCTCTGTGAAATGAATGCACATATCAGAGAGCAGTTTCTTGAAATGCTTCTTTCTCTGTTTTATGTGAGGATATTTCACTTCTCACCATAGTCTTCAATGCACTTCAAAATATCCCTTTTTTGGTTTTACAGGAACAGTGTTCAAACACTGCCTTATGGGAAAAGAGGTATAACTCCCTGAGTGGAATGCACACATCACAAAGCAGTTTCTCAGAAAGTTTCTCTCCAGTTTTTATCTGAAGATATTTCCTTTTTCACTATAAGCCTGAATGTGCTTCCGAATATCCCTTTGCGGATCCTTCCATGGCGGAGTTTCCAAACTGCGTAATATAAAGAAAACTTTATCTATCTGAGATGAATAAGCGTATCTATCACAAAGCACTTTCACAGAAAGTTTCTTTCCAGTTTTTGTCTGACGATATTTCCTTTTTCATCATAGCCGTCCAGAATGTCCCTTGGTAGCTTTTCCTCCAAAAGGGTTTCCCCAATCCTCTATGAGAAGAAAGGTATAACTTTGTGATTGGAATGCAGACGTCACAATGCAGCTTCTCAGAAAGCTTCTCTCCAGTTTCTATCTGAAGATATTTCCGTTTTCTCCATAAGCCTCAAAGTGCTTCTGAATATCCTTTCACAGACTGAACAAAAACAGTGTTAGAATGCTACTCCATGAAAAGAGAAGCTGAACTGTGCTAGTGGAATTCACATGAAACAGAGCAGTCTCACAGAAAGCTTCCTTCTGGATTTTATAGGAGGATATTTCTTTCTCCATGTTCTAAAGAGCATTCCAAAATGTCCTTCCTCAGATTCCACAGAAACAGTGATTTGAAACTGTTCAATACAAAGAATGGTTTAACTCTATGAGATAAATACACACATCACAAAGCAGTTTCTCAGAAAGTTTTTCTCCAGTTTTTATCTGAAGATATTTCCTGTTTCACCATAGGCCTGAATGTGCACCCGAATGTTTCTTCATGGATATGTCCATGATAGAGTTTCCAAACTGCATAATATAAGGAAAGTTTTATCTATGTGGGATGAATAAATATAGTAAAAAGCAGATTGACAGAAAGCTTCTTTCCAGTTTTTATCTGAAGATATTTCCTTTTTCACTATAGCCCTGAATGTGCACCCAAACATCCCTTCGCAGATCCGTCCATGACAGGGTTTTCAAGCTGTGTAATGTAAAGAAAGCTTTATCTTTGTGAGTTGAATACATATATCACAGAGCAGTTTCACAGAAACAGTTTCCCCGATGCTATACGAGAAGAGAGGTATAATACTGTGAGTGGAATGCACACGTCACAAAGCAGTTCCTTGGAAAGTTTCTCTCCAGTTTCTATCCAAACATATTTCCTTTTTCACCGTAAACCTCAAAGTGCTCCCTAATATCCCTTCGCATGGTAAACATAAACAGTGTTAGAAAACTGCTCAATGAAAAGAGAATGCTGACTGTGTGAGAGGAATTCACAAGACACATAGCAGTTTCACAGAAAGCTTCCTTCTGGTTTTTATAGGAGGATATTTCTTTCTCCATATTCTAAAGAGCATTCCAAACTGTCCTTCCACAGATTCCACAGAAACAGTGATATGAAACTGCTCAATAAAGAATGGTTTGACTCTATGAGATGAATACCCTCATCACAAAGCAGTTTCTCAGAAAGTTTCTCTCTGTTTTTTATCTGATATATTTTCTTTTTCTCCATAGGCCTGAATGTGCTCCCGAATGTGTCGTTGCAGATACGTCCATGATGGAGTTTCCAAACTGCGTAATATAAGGAAAGTTGTATCTATGTGAGATGAATAAATATAACAAAAATCAGATTCACAGAAAGCTTCTTTCCAGTTTTTATATGAAGATATTTCATTTTTCACCATAGTCCTGATTGTGCTCCCAAATATCGCTTCGCAGATGCGTCCATGACAGAGTTTTCAAGCTGCATAATGTAAAGAAAGCTTTATCTTTGTGAGATGAATACACATATCACAGAACAGTTTCACAGAAAGGGTTTCCCCGATGCTGTATGAGAACAGAGGTATAACACTGTGAGTGGAATGGACACGTCACAAAATAGTTCCTCAGTAAGCGTCTCTCAAGTTTCTATCTGAACATATTTCCTTTTTCACCGTAAGGCTCAAAGCGCTCCCGAATATGCAGTTGCACACTAGACATAAACAGTGCTAGAGAACTGCTTAATGAAAAGAGAAGATTAACTAAGAGAGAGGAATTCACACGACACGTAACAGTTTCACAGAAAGCTTCCTTCTGGTTTTTATCTGAGGATATTTCTTTCACCAAATTCTAAAGATCCTTCCCAAATGTTCTCCTCAGATTCCACAGAAACAGGGATTTCAAACTGCTCAATCCAAAGAATGATTTACCTCTATGAGATGAATACACACATCACAAAGCACTTGCTCAGAAAGATGCTATTCAGTTTTCATTGGAAGACATTTCCTTGCTCACCACAGGCCTCCTAACGTCACTTATTATCCCTTCACAGATTCCTCAAAGACAGAGTTTCCAAACTGGGCAACGTAGAGTAAGCTTTAACTCTTTGAAGTGAATGCACATATCAGAGTGCAGTTTCTTGGAACGCTTCTTTGTGAGTTTTATTTGAGGATATTTCACTTTTCACCATAGTCTTCAACGTACTCCGAAATATCACTTTTTTGGTTTTACAGGAACAGTGTTCAAACACTGCCTTATGAGAAAAGGGGTATAACTCCCTGAGTGTAATGCACACATCACAAAGCAGTTTCTCAGAAAGCTCCTCTCCAGTTTTTATCTGAAGATACTTCCTTTTTCAACATAGGCCTGAATGTGCTCCCAAATGTCCCTTCGTGAATCCGTCCATGTCGGAGTTTAGAAACTGCGTAATATAAAGAAAGTTTTATCTATGTGAGATGAATAAACATATCTATCACAAAGCATTTTCACAGAAAGCTTCTTTCCAGTTTTTGTCTCAGGATATTTCCTTTTTCTCCATAGCTGTCCATATACTAGCGAATGTTCCCTGGTAGTTTTTCCTCCAAAAGGTATTCCCCAATCCTCTATGAGAAGAAAGATATCACTCTGTGATTGGAATGCACACGCCACAAAGCTGCTCCTTGGAAAGCTTCTTTTCAGTTTCTATCTGAAGATATTTCTGTTTTCACCATAAGCCTTAAAGTGCTCCCGAATATCCCTTCACAGAGTAAACAAAAAAGTGTTAGAATACTGTTGAATGAAAAGAGAAGCTGAACTGAGCAAGTGGAATTCACACGACACAGAGCAGTTTCATGGAAAACTTCCTTCTGATTTTTATCTGAGGGTATTTCTTTTTCAGCATATTCTAAAGAGTGTTCCCAAATGTCCTTTCTCAGGTTCCACAGAAACAATGATTTCAAACTGCTCAATCCAAGCATGGTTTAAATCTACGAGGTGAATACACAAATCGAAAAGCAGTTGCTCAGAAAACTTCTCTCCAGTATTCAACGGAAGACATTTCCTTGCTCGCCACAGGCCTCCAGGCGCCACTAAGTATGCCTTCGCAGATTCCTCAAAGACAGAGTTTCCAAACTTGGCAAGGTAGATTAAGTTTTAACTGTGTGAAATGAATACACATATCAGAGAGCAGTTTCTTGGAATGCGTCTTTCTGTGTTTTATTTGAGGATATTTCACTTTTCACCATAGTCTTCAATGCACTCCAAAATATCACTATTTCTTTTTTACAAGAACGGTGCTCAAACAGTGCCTTATGAAGAAAGAGGTATACCTCCCTGTGTCGAATGCACACTTCACAGAGCAGTTTCTCAAAAATCTTCTCTCCAGGTTTTATCTGAAGATGTTTCCTTTTTCACCATAGGCCTGAATGTGCTCCTGAATTACCCTTCGTGAATATGTCCACGACGGAGTTTCCAAACTGCGTAATATAAAGAAAGTTTTATCTATGTGAGATGAATAAACATATCTATCACATGAGATGAATAAACATATCTATCACAAAGCACTTTCACAGAAAGCTTCTTTCCAGTTTTGTCCGAGAATATTTCATTTATCACCATAGCCGTATATACACTCTCAAATGTCTCTTGGTAGCTTTTTCTTGAAAAGGGATTCCCCAATCCTCTAAGTGAAGAAAGGTATAACTCAGTGAGTGGAATGCACGTGTCACAAAGCAGCTCCTCGGAAAGCTTCTCTCCAGTATCTATCTGAAGATATTTCCATTATCACCATAACCTCAAAGTGCTAACAAATATCCCTTCGCAGACTAAACAAAAACAGAGTTAGAATACTGCTCAATGAAAAGAGAAGCTGAATTATGCAACTGAAATTCACATGACACACAGCAGTTTCACAGAATTCTTCCTTCTGGTTTTTATATAAGAGTATTTCTTATTCAGCATATTCTAAAAACCGTTCCCAAATGTTCTTTCTGAGATTCCACAGAAACAGTGATTTCAAACTGCTGAATCCAAAAAATGATTTAACTCTATAAGATGAAAGAACACATTAGCTGCGCAATGTAAATAAAGCTTTCTTTTATGTGAGACAAATAAACATAGCAAAAAGCAGATTCACAGAAAGCTTCTTTCCAGTATTTATCTGAAGATATGTGAGATGAATACACATAGCACAGAGCAGTTTCACAGAAAGCTTCTTTCCAGTTTTTGTCTGAGGCTATCTCCCTTTTCACCATTGGCATCAATATGCAAATGAATATCACTTGATACCTTTTTCTCCAAATGAATTTCCCCAATGATGTATGAGAAGAGAGGTATAGCACTGTGAGTAGAATTCACAATTGCAAACAGTTCCTCGAAATGCTTCTCTCCAGTTTGCATCTGAACATATTTCCTTTTTCACCGTAAGCCTCAAAGCGTTCCTGAATATCCCTTCGTACGTTAAACAAAATCAGTGTTAGAAAACTGCTCAATGAAAAGAGAAGCTTAACTGAGGGAGAGGAATTCACACGACACAGAGCAGTTTCACAGAAAGCTTCCTTCAGGTATTTATCTGAGGGTATTTCTTTCTCCATATTCCAAAGAACGTCCCCAAATATACTTCTTCAGGTTCCACAGAAACCGTGATTTCAAACTACTTAATCCAAAGAATAGTTTAACTCTGTGAGATGAATACACATATCAGAAAGTAGTTGCTCAGAAATCTTCTCTCCAGTTTTCAATGGAGTACATGCCATTGCTCACCAAGGGCCTCTGGGCGCCACAAAATATCCTTCAGTGGATTCTTCAAAGACAGAGATTCCGAACTTGGCAATGTAGAGTAAGCTTTAACACTGTGAAGTGAATGCACATATCAAAGAACAGTTTCGTGGAATGCTTCTTTCTGGGTTTTATCTGAGGATATTTCACTTTTCACCATAGTCTTCAATGCGCCAAGAAAAGTCACTTTTTCGGTTTCACAGGAACAGTATTCAAACACTGCCTTATAAGAAAAGCGTTATAATTCACTGAGTGAAATGCAAAAATCACAAAGCAGTTTCTCGGAAAGCTTCTCTCCGGTTTTTATCTGAAGATATTTCCTTTTTCACCATAGTCCTGAATGTGCTCCCGAATGTTCTTTCGCAGATCCGTTCATGACAGAGTTTCCAAGCTGCGTAATATATAGAAAGTTTTATCTATGTGAGATGAATACACATATCAAAGGGCAGTTTCACAGAAACCTTGTTTCCAGTTTCTGTCTGAGGCTATTTCCCTTTTCACCATAGGCGTCAGTATGCTCCTGGATATCCCTTGGTACCTTTTTCTACAAAAGTGTTTTCCCGAAGCTCTATGAGAAGACAGGTATAACACTGTGGGTGGAATGCACACGTCACAAAGCAGTTCCTTAGAAAGCTTCTCTCTGTTTCTATCTGAACATACTTCCTTTTTCACCATAAGCCTCAAAGTGCTCCCAAATATCCCTACACACGCTAAACATAAAGTGTCAGAAAACTGCTCAATGAAAAGAGAATCTCAACTGAGTATGAGGATTTCACATGACACATAGCAGTTTCACTAAAAGCTTCCTTCTGGTTTATATCTGAGGATAGTTCTTGCTCCATATTCTAAAAAGCGTTCCTAAATGTCCTTCCTCAAATTCCACAGAAACAGTGATTTCAAACTGCTCAATCCAAAGAATGGTTTAATTCTATGACATGAATACACACATCAGAAAGCAGTTGCTCAGAAAGCTTCTCTCCAGTTTTCATCAGAAGACATGTCATTGCTCATCACAGGCCTCTGCACACCACTAAATATCCCTTTGCAGATTCCTCAACCACAGAGTTTCCAAACTGGGCAACTTAAAGTACGCTTTAACTGTGTGAAAAGGAATGCACATATCAGAGAGCAGTTTCTTGGAACGCTTCTTTCTAGATTTTATCTGAGGATATTTTACTTTTCGCCATAGTCTTCAAAGCGCTCCGAAATATCACTTTTTCGGTTTTACAGGAACAGTGTTCAATCACTGCCTTAGGAGAAAAGAGGTATAACTCCCTGAGTGGAATGCACAAATCACAAAGCAGTTTCTCAGAAAGCTTCTCTCCAGTTTTTATCTGAAGATATTTCCTTTTTCACAGTAGGCCTAAATGTGATCCTGAATATCTCTTTGCGGATCCATCCATGACAGAATTTCCCAGATACATAATGTAAAGGAAGCTTTATCTATGCAAGATGAATAAACAAAGCAAAAAGCAGATTCACAGAAAGCTTCTTTCCAGTATTTATCTGAAGATATTTACTTTTTCACCAGAGTCCTGAATGTGTTCCTGAATGTCCCTTCACAGATCCGTCCATGACAGAGTTTCCAAGCTGCGTAACATAAAGAAAGCTTTATCTATGTGATATGAATACACATATCACAGAGCAGTTTCACAGAAGGCTTCTTTCCAGATTTTTTCTGAAGCTACTCCCTTTTAACTATAGGTATCAAAATGTCCCTGAATATCCCTTGGTACCTTTTTCTCCAAAAGAGATTCCTCCATGCTGTATGAAAAAGGAGGTTTAGCACTGTGAGTGGAATGCACACGTCACAAAACAATTTCTTGGAAAGCTTCTCTCCAGTTTCTATCTGAACATATTTTCTTTTTCATTGTAAGACTCAAAGCACTCCAGAATATCCCTTCACATGTTAAACAGAAACAGTGTTACAAAGCTGCTCAATGAAAAGAGAAGCTTAAGTGAGCAAGAGGAATTCACACGACACATTGCATTTTTACAGAAAGATTCTTTATGGTTTTTATTTGAGGATATTTCTTTCCGTATCTTCTATAGAGCTTTCCCAAATGTCCTTCCTCAAATTCCACAGAAACAGTGATTTCAAACTAGTCAATCCAAAGAATGATTTAGCTCTATGCGACGAATACACAGATCACAAAGCAGTTGCTCAGAAAGCTTCTCTCCAGTTTTCAAGGGAAGACATTTTATTGCTCACCACAGGCCTCCGTTCGCTACTTAATATCCCTTCACAGATTCCGCAAAGACAGAGTTTCGAAACTGGGCAACATAGAGAAATCTTTAACTCTGTGAAAAGAATGCACATATCAGAGAGCAGTTTCTTGGAACGCTTCTTTCTGAGTTTTATCTGAGAATATTTCACTTTTCGCCATAGTCTTCAACGCGCTCCAAAACATCACTTTTTCGGTATTTCAGGAACAGTGTTCAAATGCTGCCTTATGAAAAAAGAGCTATAATTCCCTGAGTGGAATGCACACATCACAAAGCAGTTTCTCAGAAAGCTTCTCTCCAGTTTTAATCTGAAGAGATTTCCTTTTTCACCATAGGTCTGAAGGTGTACCGAATGTCCCTTTGCAGATCTGTCCATGACGGAGTTTTCCAATTGCATAATATAAAGAAAGTTTTATCTAAATCAGAGGAATACACATATCTATCACAAAGCAGTTTCACAGAAAGCTTCTTTCCAGCTTTTGACTGAGGATATTTCTTTTTTCACAGTAGCCATCCATATACTCCCGAATGTCCCTTGGTAGCTTTTTATCCAAAAGGGATTACACAATCCTCTATCAGAAGAAAAGCATAATTCTGTGAGTGGAATGCACACATCACAAAGCAGCTCCTCGGAAAGCTTCTCTCCATTTTCGATCAGAAGATATTTCCGTTTTCACCATAAGCCTCAAAGCAGTCCCAAATATCCCTTCAAAGCCTAAACACAGTGTTAGAATACGGCTCAATGAAGGATGCTGAACTGTGTGACTGGAATTCATATGACATAGAGCAGTTTCACAGAAAACTTCCTTCTGACTTTTATCTGAGGGTATTTCTTTTTCAGCATATTCTAAAGAGCGCTCCCAAATGTCCTTTCTCACGTTCCACAGAAACAGTGATTTCAAACTGTTCAATCCAAAGAATGACTTAACTCTGAGATGAATACACACATCACAAAGCAGTTACTCAGGAAGCTTCTCTCCAGTTTCCATCGGAAGACATTTCCTTGCTTACCACAGGCCTCCGGGCACCACTTACTATCCCTTCGCTGATTCCTAAAAGAGAGTTTCCAAACTGGGCATCGTAGAGTAAGCTTTAACTCTGTGAAATGAATGCGCATATCAGAGAGCAGTTTCCTGGAACGCTTCTTTCTGGGTTTTATTTGAGGATATTTCATTTTTTGCCATAGCCTTCAATGCACTCCAAAATATCACATTTTTGGTTTTACAGGAATGGTGTTCTAACACTGCCTTATGAGAAAAGATGTATAACTCCCTGAGTGGAATGCACACATCACAAAGCAGTTTCTCAGAAAGCTTCTCTACGGTTTTAATCAGAAAATATTTCCTTTTTCACCATAGACCTGAATGTGCTCCCGAATGTCCCTTCGCTTATCCATCCATGACGGAGTTTCCAGGCTGTGTAATGTAAACCAAGCTTTATCTACATGAGATGAATAAACATAGCAAAAAGCAGATTCACAGAAAGTTTCTTTCCATTTTTTATCTGAAGATATTTCCTTTTTCACAATAGTCCTGAATGTGCTCCTGAATGTCCCTTCACGGATCCATCCATAACAGAGTTTCCAAGATTCATAAAGTAAAGAAAGCTTCATCTATGTGAGATGAATATACATAGCACAGAGCAGTTTCACAAAAAGTTTCCTTGCAGGTTTTGTCTGAGGCTATTTCCCTTTTCACCATAGACCTCAATATGCTCCTGAATATCCCTTGGTACATTTTTCTCCAAAACTGTTTCCTGATGCTGTATGAGAAAAGAGGCATAACACTGTGAGTGGAATGCACACATCTCAAAGCAGTTCGTCAAAAGCTTCTCTCCTGTTTCTTTATTATTATTATTATTATACTTTAAGTTTTAGGGTACATTTGCATAACGTCCGGGTTTGTTACATATGTATACTTGTGCCATGTTGCTTTGCTGCACCCATCAACTCGTCAGCACCCATCAACTCGTCATTTATATCAGGTATAACCCCCAATGCAATCCCTTCCCCTTTTCCCCTCCCCATGATAGGCCCCAGTGTGTGATGTTCCCCTTCCTGAGTCCAAGTGATCTCTTTGTTCAGTTCCCACCTATGAGTGAGATCATGCGGTGTTTGGTTTTCCGTTCTTGTGATAGTTTGCTAAGAATGATGGTTTCCAGCTGCATCCATGTCCCTACAAAGGACACAAACTCAGCCTTTTCAAAGGCTGAATAGTATTCTATGGTGTATATATGCCACATTTTCTTAATCCAGTCTGTCACTGACGGACATTTGGGTTGATTCCAAGTCTTTGCTATTGTGAATAGTGCCGCAATAAACATACATGTGCATGTGTCTTTATAGCAGCATGATTTATAATCCTTTGGGTAGATCCCCAGTAATGGGATGGCTGGGTCATATGGTACTTCTAGTTCTAGATCCTTGAGGAATTGCTATATTGTTTTCCATAATAGTTGAACTAGTATACAATCCCACCAACAGTGTAAAAGTGTTCCTATTTCTCCACATCCTTTCCAGCACCTGCTGCTTCATGTCTTTTTAATGATTGCCATTCTAACTGGTGTGAGATGGTATCTCATTGTGGTTTTGATTTGCATTTCTCTGATGGCCAGTCAATGTTCATCAGGGATATTGGTCTAAAATTCTCTTTTTTCGTTGTGTCTCTGCCATGCTTTGGTATCAGGATGATGTTGGCCTCATAAAATGAGTTAGGGAGGTTTCCCTCTTTTTCTATTGATTGGAATAGTTTCAGAAGGAATGGTACCAGCTCCTCCTTGTATCTCTGGTAGAATTCAGCTGTGAATCCATCTGGTCCTGGACATTTTTGATTGGTAGGCTATTAATTATTGCCTCAATTTCAGAGCCTGCTATTGGTCTATTCAGGGATTCAGCTTCTTCCTGGTTTAGTCTTGGGAGAGTGTAAGTGTCCAGGAAATTATCCATTTCGTCTAGATTTTCTAGTTTATTTGCGTAGAGGTGTTTATAGTATTCTCTGATGGTAGTTTGTATTTTTGTGGGGTTGGTGGTGATATCCCCTTTATCATTTTTTATTGCGTCTATGATTCTTCTCTCTTTTCTTCATTATTAGTCTTGTTAGCGCTCTATCAATTGTGTTGATCTTTTAAAAAAACCAGCTCGTGAATTCATTGATTTTTTTTGGAGGGTTTTTTGTGTCTCTATCTCCTTCAGTTCTGCTCTGATCTTAGTTATTTCTTGCCTTTTGCTAGCTTTTGAATGTGTTCGCTCTTGCTTCTCTAGTTCTTTTAATTGTGATGTTACAGTGTCAATTTTAGATCTTTCCAGCTTTCTCTTGTGGGCATTTAGCACTATAAATTTCCCTCTACACACTGCTTTAAATGTGTCCCAGAGATTCTGGTATGTTGTATCCTTGTTCTCATTGTTTTCTAAGAACATCTTTATTTCTGCCTTCATTTCTTTATGTACCCAGTAGTCATTCAGGAGTAAGTTATTCAGTTTCCATGTAGTTGAGCGATTTTGATTGAGTTTCTTAGTCCTGAGTTCTAGTTTGATTGTACTGTGGTCTGAGAGAAAGTTTGTTATAATTTCTGTTCTTGTACATTTGCTGAGGAGTGCTTTACTTCCAATAATGTGGTCAATTTTGGAATAAGTGTGATGTGGTTCTGGGAAGAATGTATATTCTGTTGATTGGGGGTGAAGAGTTCTGTAGATGTCTATTAGGTCTGCTTGCTGCAGAAATGAGTTCAATTCCTGGATATCCTTGTTAACTTTCTGTCTCATTGAACTGTCTAATGTTGACAGTGGGGTGTTGAAGTCTCCCATTTTATTGTATGGGAGTCAAAGTCTCTTTGTAAGTCTCTAAGGACTTGCTTTATGAATCTGGGTGCTCCTGTATTGGATGCATATATATTTAGGATCATTAACTCTTCCTGTTGAATTGATCCCTTTACCATTATGTAATGGCCTTCTTTGTCTCTTTTGATCTTTGATGGTTTAAAGTCTGTTTTATCAGAGACTAGGATTGCAACCCCTGCTTTTTTTTATTCTCCATTTGCTTGGTAGATTTTCCTCCATCCCTTTATTTTGAGCCTATGTATGTCTCTGCATGTGAGATGGGTCTCCTGAATACAGCAAACTGATGGGTCTTGACTCTTTATCCAGTTTGCCAGTCTGTGTCTTTTAATTGGAGCATTTAGTCCATTTACATTTAAGGTTAAGATTGTTATGTGTGAACTTGATCCTGCCATTATGATATTAACTGGTTATTTTGCTCGTTAGTTGATGCAGTTTCTTCCTAGCCTAAATGGTCATTACATTTTGGCATGTTTTTGAGATGGCTGGTACCAGTTTTTCCTTTCCATGTTGAGTGCTTCCTTCAGGGTCTCTTGTAAGGCAGGCCTAGTGGTGACAAAATCTCTAAGCATTTGCTTATCTGTAAAGGATTTTATTTCTCCTTCACTTATGAAACTTAGTTTGGCTGGATATGAAATTCTGGGTTTAAAATTCTTTTCTTTAGGAATGTTGAATATTGGCCCCCACTCTCTTCTGGCTTGTAGAGTTTCTGCCGAGAGATCTGCTGTTAGTCTGATGGGCTTTCCTTTGTGGGTAACCTGACCTTTTCTCTGGCTGCCCTTAAGATTTCTTCCTTCATTTCAACTTTGGTGAATCTGGCAATTATGTGTCTTGGAGTTGCTCTTCTCGAGGAGTATCTTTGTGGCGTTCTCTGTATTTCCTGGATTTGAATGTTGGCCTGCCCTACTAGGTTGGGGAAGTTCTCCTGGATGATATCCTGAAGAGTGTTTTCCAACTTGGTTCCATTTTCCCCCTCACTTTCAGGCACCCCAATCAGACGTAGATTTGGTCTTTTTACATAATCCCATACTTCTTGCAGGCTTTGTTCATTTCTTTTTCTTCTTTTTTCTTTAGATTTCTCTTCTCACTTCATTTCATTCATTTGATCCTCAATCGCTGATACTCTTTCTTCCAGTTGATCGAGTGGGTTACTGAAGCTTGTGCATTTGTCATGTATTTCTCCTGTCATGGTTTTCATCTCTGTCAGTTCGTTTATGGCCTTCTCTGCATTTATTATTCTAGTCATCAATTCTTCCATTCTTTTTTTCAAGGCTTTTAGTTTCTTTGTGCTGGGTACATAATTCCTCCTTTAGCTCTGAGAAGTTGGATGGACTGAAGCCTTCTTCTTTCATCTTGTCAAAGTTATTCTCCATCCAGCTTTGATCCGTTGCTGACGATGATTTGCATTCCTTTGCAGGGGGAGATGGGCTCTTATTTTTTGAATTTCCAGCTTTTCTATCTTGCTTTTTCCCCATCTTTGTGGTTTTATCTTTCTCTAGTCTTTGATGATGGTGACGTACTGATGGGGTTTTGGTGTGGGGGTCCCTCCTGTTTGTTAGTTTTCCTTCTAACAGTCAGGACCCTCAGCTGTAGGTCTATTGGAGACTGCTTGAGGTCCACTCCAGACCCTGTTTGCCTGGGTATCAGCAGCAGAGGCTGCAGAAGATAGAATATTTCTGAACAGCGAGTGTACCTGTCTGATTCTTGCTTTGGAAGCTTTCTCTCAGGGGTGTACTCCACCATGTGAGGTGTGGGGTGTTGGTCTGCCCCTAGTAGGGGATGTCTCCCAGTTAGGCTACTCAGGTGTCAGGGATCCACTTGAGCACGCAGTCTGTCCGTTCTCAGATCTCAACCTCCATGTTGGGAGATCCACTGCTCTCTTCAAAGCTGTCAGATAGAGTTGTTTGCATCTGCAGAGCTTTCTGCTGCTTTGTTGTTGTTGTTGTTGCTGTTGCTGTTTAGCTGTGCCCTGTCCCCAGAGGTGCAGTCTACAGAGACAGGCAGGCCTCCTTGAGCTGCTGAGCTCCACCCAATTCGAGTTTCCCAGCAGCTTTGTATACCTACTTAAGCCTCAGCAATGGTGAGCGCCCCTCTCCCAGCCTCACTGCTGCCTTGCCGTTAGATCGCAGACTGCTGTGCTAGCAATGAGGGAGGCTCCGTGGGCGTGGGAACCTCCCAGCAAGGTGTGGGATACAATCACCTAGTGTGCCCGTTTGCTAAGACCCTTGGTAGAGCGCAGTATTGGGTTGGGAGTTACCTGATTTTCCAGGTATTGTGTGTCTCAATTCCCCTGGCTAGGAAAAAGGATTCCCATCCCCCTTGTAATTCCCAAGTGAGATGATGCCTCGCCCTGCTTCAGCTTCTGCTGGTCGGGCTGTAGCAGCTGACCAGCACCGATTGTCCAGCACTCCCTAGTGAGATGAACCCAGTACCTCAGTTGAAAATGCAGAAATCACCTGTCTTATGTGTTGCCCACTCAGGGAGCTGGAGACTGGAGCTGTACCGATTCGGACATCTTCCTTCTCTCCTGTTTCTATGCAAACATATTTCTTTTTTGACCATAAGCCTCAAAGCAGTCTCGAATATTCCTTTGCAGACTAAACATAAACAGTGTTAGAAAACTGCTCAATGAAAAGAGAAGCTTAACTGAGTGAGAAGAATTCACACGCACAGAGCAGTTCCACAGAAAGCTTCTTTTCAGTATTTGTCTGAGGCTATTTCCCTTTTCACTACAGGCATCAATATGCTCCCGAATATCCCTTGGTACCTTTTTCTCCAAAAGAGTTTCCCAGATGCTGTCTGAGAAGAGAGGTATAACACTGTGAGTGGAATGCACACGTCACAAAGCAGTTCCTCGAAAATATTCTCCCCAGTTTCTATCTGAACATATTTCCTTTTTCTCCATAAGCCACAAAGTGGTCCCGAATATCCCTTCACACACTAAACAAAAACAGTGTTAGAATACTGCCCAATGAAAATAGAAGATGAACTGTGTGAGTAGAATTCACATGAAACAGAGCAGTTTCACAGAAAATGTCCTTCTGGTTTTTATCAGAGGATGTTTCTTTTTTAGCATTTTCTAAAGAACATTCCCAAATGTCCTTTCTAAGGTTCCACAGAAACAGTGATTTGAAACTGCTCAATCCAAAGGATGATTTAACTTTATGAGATGAATACACACATCACAAAGCAGGTGCTCAGAAAGCTTCCCACAACTTTTCAACAGAAGACACTCCCTTGCTCACCACAGGCCTCTGGGAGCCACTAAATATCCCTTTGCAGATTTCTCAAAGACAGATTTTCCAAACTGGGCAATGTAGAGTAAGCTTTAACTCTGAGATGAATGCACATATCACAGAGCAGTTTCTTGCAACGCTTCTTTCTGGGTTTTATTTGAGGATATTTCACTTTTTGCCATAGTCTTCAATGCGTTCCGATATATCACTTTTTGGTTTTACAGGAACAGTGTTCAAACACTGCCTTATGAGAAAAGTGGTATAACTCCCTGAGTGGAATGCACACTTCACAGAGCAGTTTCTCAGAAAGTTTCTCTCCAGTTTTGTTCTGAAGATATTTCCATTTTCAACATAGTCCTGGATGTGCTCCCTAATGTCCCTTCACGGATCCATCCACGACAGATTTTACCAGCTGTGTAATGTAAAGAAAGCTTTATCCATGTGAGATAAATAAACATAGCAAAAAGCAGATTCACAGAAAGCTACCTTCCAGTTTTTTTCTGAAGGTATTTCCTTTTCCATCATAGTCCTGAATGTGCTCCCTAATGTCCCTTTGTGGATCCCTCCATGGCAGAGTTTCCAAGCTGTGTAATGCAAAGACAGCTTTATTTATGTGAGATGAATACACATAACACAGAGCAGTTTCACAGAAAGCTTCTTTCCTATTTTTTCTGAGGCTATTTCCCTTTTCACATTGGCGTCAATATGCTCCCAGATAACCCTTGGTACCTATTTCTCCAAAAAGGTTTTCCCGATGCCGTATGAGAAGAGAGGTATAACACTGTGAGTGGAATGGGAACATCACAAAGCAGTTCCTACAAAAGCTTCTCTCCGGTTTCTATCTGAACATATTTCCTTTTTCACCATAAGCCTCAAAGCAATCCCTAATATCTCTTCACACGCTAAACATAAACAGTATGAGAAAACTGCTCAATGAAAAGTGAAACTTAACTGAGCGAGAGGAATTCACACGACACAGAGTAGTTTCACAGAAAGCTTCCTTCTGGTTTTTATCTGAGGATATTTCTTTCTCCATAGTCTAAAGAGTGTTCCCAACTGTCCTTCCTCAGATTCCACAGAAGCAGTGATTTCAAAGTGCTCAATCCAAGGAATGGTTTAATTCTATGAGAAGAATACACAGATCACAAAGCAGTTGCTCAGAAAGCTTCTCTCCAGTTTTCATCGGAAGACATTTCCTTGCTCACCACAGGCACCATATAATATCCCTCACAGATTCCTCAAAGACAGAGTTTCCAAACTAGGCAACATAGTGAAAGCTTTAAATCTGTGAAATGAATGCACATATCAGAGAGCAGTTTCTTGGAACACTTCTTTCTGGGTTTTATTTGAGGAAATTTCACTTTTTGCGATAGTCTTCAATGCACTCTGGCATATCACTTTTTCGGTTTCACAAGAGCAGTGTTCATACACTGCCTTATGGAAAAGAGGTATAACTCCCTGAGGGGAATGCACACATCATTAAGCAGTTTCTCAGAAAGCTTCTATCCAGTTTTTATCTGAAGTTATCTCCTTTTTCACCATAGGCCTGAATGTGCTCCCGAATTTCCCTTCATGAATCCGTCCATGACTGAGTTTCCAAACTACATAATATAAAGGAATTTTTATTTATGTGTTGTTCAGCATACTGCATATATTAAATGTACTTTTTACTTACAGTATTTTCAACTTATAATGCAGTCCCATTATAAGTCAAGGAACATCTGTAATATCCAGAATCATTAGCTGTATGTAACAAGATGAATGGAAAAAAGTACACCTTCTCTAACTTTCTAGAAGTGGAAGGCATGATGATTCTTTTTTTCTCCTAACAGCAACCTTAGAACAGCTTGGTAGGTATACTCTCCTGGTAGCAACATGGTCAGAATGGTGTTAAAACTGAATTCTGGTTCAGCCACCTGGATTATTTTGTTGGATAAACATGGTCATATATTATGAGGTTAACTATCATTAATTTGAGTGTTCTGCTCTATGAATTATTGTACAATGGTCCACAAGGGCCCAGGTGATAAATAAAAGGGTATATATAAAAGTCATAAAAAAAAAGAGATGAATAAATATATCTATCACAAAGCAGTTTCACAGAAAGCTTCTTTCCAGGTTTTGTCTGAGGATATTTTCTTTTTCACAATAACAATACATATACTCCTGAATATCCCTTGGTAGCTTTTTCTCTAAAAGGCATTCCCAGATCCTCTATGAGAAGTATAATTCTGTGAGTGGAATGCACACGTCACAAAGCCACTCCTCTGAAAGCTTCTCTCCAGTCTCTATCTGAAGATATTTCCGTTTTCACCATAAGCCACATAGCGCTCCTGAATATCCCTTTGCAGACTAAACACAGTGTTAGAATACTGTTCAATGGCAAGAGAAGCTGAACTATTTGTGTGGAATTCACAAAACGCAGAGCAGTTTCGGAGAAAGTTTCCTTCTGGTTTTTATCTGGGAGTATTTGTTTTTTAGCGTAGTATAAAGAGCGTTTCCAAATGTCCTTTCTCAGGTTCCACAGAAACAATGATTTCAAACTGTTCAATCCAAAGAATGATTAAACTCTATGAGATGAATACACCACAAAGCAGTTGCTCAGAAAGCTTCTCTGCAATTTTCATTGGAAGACATTTCCTTGCTCACCACAGGCCTCCAGGCGCCACGTACCATCCTTCGCAGATTCCTCAAACACAGTTTCCAAACTGGACAACGTAGAGTAAGCTTTAACACTGTGAAATGAATGCACATATCAGAGAACAGTTTCTTGGGAGGCTTCTTTCTGTGTTTTATTTGAGGATAGTTCACTTTTCGTCATAGTCTTCAATGCGCTCCAAAATATCACCTTTTTGGTTTTACAGGAACAGTGTTCAAACACTGCATTATGAGAAAAGAGGTATAACTCCCTCAGTGCAATGCACACATCACAAAGCAGTTTCTCAGAAAGCTTCTCTCCAGTTTTTATCTGAAGATATTTCCATTTTCACAATAGTCCTGAATGTGTTCCCGAAAGTCCCTTCACGGATCCGTCCATGACAGAGTTTCCAGGCTATGTAATGTAAATGAAACGTTATCTACGTGAGATTAATAAACATAGCAAAAAGCAGATTCACAGAAAGCTTCTTTCCAGTTTTTATCAGAAGATATTTCCTTTTTCACCGTAGTTCTGAATGTGCTCCCGAATGTCCCTTCGTGGATCAGTCCATGACAGAGATTCCAAGCTGCGTAACATAAAGAAACCTTTATCTATGTGAGATGAATACACATAGCACAGAGCAGTTTCACAAAAAGCTTCTTTCCAGTTTTTGTCTGAGGCTATTTCCCCTTTCACCATGGGCGTCAATACGCTCCCGAATATCCCTTGGTATCTTTTTCTCCAAAAGAGTTTCCGCATGCTGTATGAGAAGAAAAGTATAACGCTGTGAGTGGAATGTACACGTCTCAAAGCAGTTCCTCGAAAAGGTTCTCTCCAGTTTCTATCTGAACATATTTTCTTTTTCACCGTAAGTTTAAAAGTGCTCCCGAATATCCCTTCACACGCTAAACATAAACAGTGTTAGAAAACTCCTCAATGAAAGGAGAAGCTTCACTGAGTGTGAGGAATTCACACGACATATAAGGGTCTCATAGAAAGCTGACTTCTGGTTTTTATCTGAGGGTATTTGTTTTTCAGCATATTTTAAAGAGCGTTCCCAAATGTACTTTTTCAGGTTACACAGAAACTGATTTCAAACTACTCAGTCCAAAGAATGATTTAACATTATGAGATGAATACACACATCCCAAAGCAGTTGCTCAGAAAGCTTCTCTCCAGTTTTCAACGGAAGACATTTCTTTGCTCACCACAAGCCTCCAGGCGCCACTTAATATCCCTTCACAGATTCCTCAAAGACAGAGTTTCGAAACTGAGCAACATAAAGAAAGCTTTAACTCTGTGAAGTGAATGCACATATCAGAGAGCAACTTCTTGGAACACTTCTTTCTGGGTTTTATTTTAGGATAGTTCACTTTTCACCATAGACTTCAATGCGCTCTGAAATATCACTTTTTCGGTTTTACAGGAACAGTGTTCAAACACTGCCTTATGAGAAAAGAGATATAACTTCCTGAGTGGATGCACACATCACAAAGCAGTTTCTCAGAAAACTTTTCTGCAGTTATTATCTGAAGATATTTCCTTTTTCACAATAGACCTGAATGTGCTCCCGAATGTCCCTTTGCGGATCCGTCCATCACGGAGTTTCCAAACTGTGTAATATAATGAAAGCTTTATCTATGTAAGATGAATAAATATATCTATCACAAAGCAGTTTCACAGAAAGCTTCTTTCCATTTTTTGTCTGAGGATATTTCCTTTTTCACCATAGTCCTGAATGTGTTCCCAAATGTCCCCTCGCAGATCCGTCCATGACAGAGTTTCCAACCTGTGTAATGTTAAGAAAGCTTTATTGAGTGAGATAAGTACACATAGCACAGAGCAGTTTTTCAAACAGTGATTTCAAACTGCTCAATCCAAAGAATGTTTTAACTCTATGAGATGAATACACACATCACAAAGCAGTTGCCCAGAAAGCTTCTCTCCTGTTTTCAATGGAAGACATTTCCTTGCTCACCACAGGCCTCTGGGCCCCAATTACTATCCTTTCACAGATTCCTGAAAGACAGAGTTTTCAAAATCAGCAATGTAGAGTAAGCTTTAACTCTGTGAGATGAATACACATATCACAGAGCAGTTTCAGAGAAAGCTTCTTTCCACTTTTTGTCTGAGGCTATTTCCCTTTTCACCATTGGTGTCAATATGCTCCCAGATATCCCTTGGTATCTTTTTCTACAAAAGGGTTTCGTTGATGCTGTCTGTGAGATGAATACAAACATCACAGTTACTCAGAAAGCTTCTCTCCAGTTTTCACCAGATGATATTTCCTTGCTCACCACAGGCTTCCAGTCACAAGTTAATATTCTTTCACAGACACCTGAAAGACACAGTTTCCAAAGTGGGGAACGTAGAGTAACTTTTATCTCTGTTAAATGGATGTGCATATCAGAGAGCAGTTTCTTGGAACACTTCTTTCTGGGTTTTACTTGAGGATATTAACTTTTCACCACATTATTCAGTGCACTCCGAAATAACATTTTTTCTGTATTACATGAACAGTGTTGAAACACTGCCTTATGAGAAAGGAAGTATAACTCCCTGAGTGGAATACACACATCACAAACCAGTTTATCAGAAAGCTTCCGTCCAGTTTTTATCTGAAGATATTTCCTTTTTCACCATAGGATGGAATGTGCTCCCGAATTACCCTTCGTGGATCCGTCCATGATGGAGTTTCCAAACTGCATAATATAAAGAAAGTTTCATCTATGTGAGATGAATAAACATATCTCTCACAAAGCAGTTTTACAGAAAGCTTCTATCCTGTTTTTGTCTGAGGATATTTCCTTTTTCTCCATAGCCATCCATATACTCCCGAATGTCCCTTATTGGTAGCATTTCCTCCAAAAGGGATTCCCCAATCCTCTATGAGAATTGGTAGCATTTCCTCCAAAAGGGATTCCCCAATCCTCTATGAGAAGAAAGGTATAACTCTGATTGGAATGCACATGTTACAAAGCAGCTCCTCAGAAAGCTTCTCTCCATTTTCTATCTGAAGATATTTCCATTTTCACCATAAGCCTCAAAGTTCCCCCGAATATCCCTTCACAAACTAAACAAATACAGTGTTAGAATACTGCTCAATGAAAAGGGAAGCTGAACTGAGCGAGTGGAATTCACATGGCACAGAGCAGTTTCACAGAAAGCTTCCTTCTGCTTTTTATCTGAGGGTATTTAATTTTCACCATATTCTAAAGAGCGTTCTGAAATGTCCTTTCTCAGATTCCACAGAAACAGTGACTTCCACCTGCTCAATCCAAAGTATGAATTAACTCTATGAGATGAATATGCAGATCAAAAAGCAGTTGCTCAGAAAGTTTCTCTACAGTTTTCAACGGAAGACATTTCCTTGCTCACCACAGGTCTCCGGGCGCCACTAAATATCCCTTCGCAGATTCCTCAAGGACAGAGTTTCTAAACTAGGCAATGTACAGTAAGCTTTAACTCTGTGAAATGAATGCACATATCAGAGAACAAGTTCTTGGAACTATTCTTTCTGGGTTTTATTTGAGGATATTTCACTTTTCGCCATAGTCTTCAATGCTCTCTGAAATATCACTTTTTGGGTTTTACAGGAACAGTGTTCAAACACTGCCTTATGAGAAAAGAGGTAAAACTCCCTATGTGGAATGCTGGCATCACAGAGCAGTTTCTCAGAAAGCTTCTCTCCAGTTTTTATCTGAAGATATTTCCTTTTTCACCACAGGCCTGAATATGATCCAGAATGTCCCTTAGCGGATCAGTCCATGACAGAGTTTCCAAACTGCGTTGTATAAAGAAAGTTTTATCTATGTGAAATGAATACACATATCACAGAACAGTTTCAAAAAAAGGGTTTCCCTGATGCTGTATGAGAAGGGAGGTATAACACTGTGAGTGGAATGCACACGTCACGAAGCAATTCCTCGGAAAACTTCTCTCCATTTTCTATCTTAACATATTTACTTTTTAACCATAAGCCTCAAAGAGCTCCCGAATATCCCTTCAAATGCCAAACATTTACAGTGTTAGAAATGTGCTCAATGAAAAGAGAAGCTTAACTGAGCAAGAGGAATTCACACGACACATAGCAGTTTCACAAGAAGACTCCTTCTGGTTTTTATCTGAGGATATTTCTTTCTCCATATTATAAAGAGAGTTCCCAAATGTCTTCCTCAGATTCCACAGAAACAGTGATTTCAAACTACTGAATCCAAAAATGCTTTAACACTATGAGATGAATACACACACCATAAAGCAGTCGCTCACAGAGCTTCTCTCCAGTTTTCATCGGAAGACGTTTCCTTGCTCACCACAAGACTCCGAGAGCCACGTAATATCCCTTCTCAGATTCCTCAAAGACAGAGTTTCCAAACTAGGCAACGTAGAATAAGCTTTAACTGTATGAAATGAATGCACATATTGGAGAGCAGTTTCTTGGAACGTTTCTTTCTGGGTTTTATGTGAGGATATTTCACTTTTCGCCAAAGTCTTCAACGCGCTCCGAAATATCCCTTTTTCGGTTTTAGAGGAGCAGTGTTCAAACACTGCCTTATGGGAAAAGAGTATAACTCCCTGAGTGGAATGCACACATCACAAAGCAGTTTCTCAGAAAGCTTCTCTCCAGTTTTTATCTGTAGATATTTCCTTTCTCACCATAAGCCAGAATGTGTTCCCAAATAACCCTTCACGGATCCGTCCGTGATGGAGTTTCCAAACTGTATAATATAAAGAAAGTTTTATCTATGTGAGATGAATAAACATATTTATCACTAAGCCATTTCACAGAAAGCTTCTTTCCAGTTTTGGTGTGATGATATTTCCTTTTTCACCATAGCTGTCCATATACTCCCGAATGTCTCTTGGTACCTTTTCCTCAAAAAGGGATTCCCCAATCCTCTATGAGAAGAAAGGTACAACTTTGTGATTGGAATGTACACGTCACAAAGCAGCTCCTTGGAAATCTTCTCTCCAGTTTCTCTCTGAAGATATTTCTGTTTTCACCATAAGCCTCAATATGATAATGAATATCCCTTCATAGATTGAACAAAAACATTGTTAGAATGCTGCTCAATGAAAAGAGAAGCTGAACTGTGCAAGTGGAATTCACACGACACAGAGCAGTTTCACAGAAATCTTCCTTCTGGTTTTTATCGGAGGATATTTCTTTCTCCATATTCTGAAGAGCGTTCCAAAATGTCCTTCCTCAGATTCCACAGTCACAGTGATTTGAAACTGCTCAATACAAAGAATGGTTTAACTCTATGAGATGAATACACACATCACAAAGAAGTTTCTCAGAAAGTTTTTCTCCAGTTTTTATCTGAAGATATGTCCTTTTTCACCATAGGCCTGAATGTCCTCCCGAATGTCTCTTCATGGATATGTCCATAATGGAGTTTCCAAACTGCGTAATATAAGGAAAGTTTTATATATGTGAGATGAATAAACATAGCAAAAAGCAGATTCACAGAAAGCTTCATTCCAGTTTTTGTCTGAGGATATTTCCTTTTTCACCATAGTCCTGAAAATGCTCCCGAATGTCATTTCATGGATCCATCCATGACAGAGTCTCCAAGCTGTGTAATGTAAAGAAAGCTTTATCTATGTGAGATAAGTACACATAGCACAGAGCTTTTTCACAAAAAGCTTCTTTCCAGCTTTTATCTGAGGCTACTTCTCTTTTCACCATAGGTGTCAATATGCTCCCGGACTTCCCTTGCTACCTTTTTCTCCAAAAGGGTTTCTCCAATGCTGTATGAGACGAAAGGTATAACTCCGTGAGTGGAATACACACGTCACAAAGAACCTTCTTGGAAAGCTTCCCTCCAGTTTCTATTTGAACATATTTTCTTTTTTACTGGAAGTCTCAAAGCCCTCCAGAATATCCCTTCACACGCTAAACATAAACAGTGTTAGAAAACTGCTCAATGCAAAGAGCAGCTTAACAGTGTGAGTGTAATTCACACGACACAGAGGAGTTTTGCAGAGGCTCCCTTGTGTTTTTTATCTGAGGGTTTTTCTTTCTACACATTCTAAGAGCGTTCCCAAATGTCCTTCCTCAGATTTCACAGAAACAGTGATTTCAAACTGCTCAATCCAAAGAATGGTTTAACTCTCTGAGAAGAATACACACATCACAAAGTAGATACTCACAAAGCGTCTCTCCAGTTTTCATCGGAAGACATGTCATTGCTCACCACAGGTCTCCGGGCGCCACTACATAGTCCTTCGCAGATTCCTCAAAGGGAGAGTTTCCAAACTGGGCAATGTAGAATAAGCTTTAACTCTGTGAAATGAATGTACATATCAGAGAGCAGATTCTTGGAACACTTCTTTCTGGGTTTTATCTATGGATAATTCACTTTTCACCATAGTCTTCAATGCATTCTGAAATATCACTTTTTCAGTTTTACAGGAACAGTGTTCAAAAACTGCCTTTGAGAAAAGAGGTAAAACTCCCTGTGTGGAATGCACACATCACAAAGCAGTTTCTTAGAAAGCTTCTCTACAGTTTTTACCTGAAGATATTTCCTTATTCACCATAGTCCTGAATGTGCTCCCAAATGTCCCTTCTCAGATATGTCCATGACCCTGTTTCAAAACTGCATAATATAAAGAAAGTTTTGTCTATATAAGATGAATAAACATAGCAAAAAGCAGACTCACAGAAAGTTTCTTTCCAGTTTTTATCTGATGATACTTCCTTTTTTAACCTAGTCCTGAATGTGCTCCCGAATGTCCCATCGTGAATCCGTCCATGACAGATTTTCCAAGTCGTGTAATGTAAAGAAAGCTTTATCTATGTGAGATGAATACACATATCACAGAGCAGTTTCACAGAAAATTTCTTTCCTGTTTTTGTCTCTGGCTATTTCCCTTTTCACTATAGGCGTCAATATGCTCCCAAATATACCTTGGTAGCTTTTTCTTCCAAAGGGTTTCCCTGATGCTGTATGAGAACAGAGGTATAACACTATGAGTGGAATGCACACGTCACAAAGCTGTTCCTCGGAAACGTTCTCTCCAATTTCTATCTGAACATATTTCCTTTTTCACCAAAGCCTCAAAGCACTCCCGAATATCCCTTCACATGCTAAACATAAACCGTGTTAGAAAATTGCTCAATGAGTCTGTTGGCTGTATGAATGTCTTCCTTTGAGAAGTGTGTGTTCATATCCTTTGCCCACTTTTTGATGGGGTTGTTTGTTTTTTTTCTTGTAAATTTGTTTGAGTTCTTTGTAGGTTCTGGATATTAGCCCTTTGTCAGATGAGTAGATTGCAAAAATTTTCTCCCATTCTGTAGGTTGCCTGTTCACCCTGATGGTAGTTTCTTTTGCTGTGCAGAAGCTTTTTAGTTTAATTAGATCCCATTTGTCAATTTTGGCTTTTGCTGCCGTTGCTTTTGGTGTTTTAGACATGAAGTCTTTGCCCATGCCTGTGTCCTGAATGGTGCTCATCATCACTGGCCATCAGAGAAATGCAAATAAAAACCACAATGAGATACCATCTCACACCAGTTAGAATGGTGATAATTAAAAAGTCAGGAAACAACAGGTGCTGGAGAGGATGTGGAGAAATAGGAACACTTTTACACTGTTGGTGGGATTGTAAACTAGTTCAACCATTATGAAAAACAGTATGGCGATTCCTCAAGGATCTAGAACTAGATGTACCATATGACCCAGCCATCCCATTACTGGGTATATACCCAAAGGATTATAAATCATGCTGCTATTAAGACACATGCACACGTATGTTTTTTGCGGCACTATTCACAATAGCAAAGACTTGGAATCAACCCAAATGTCCATCAGTGACAGACTGGATTAAGAAAATGTGGCACATATACACCATGGAATACTATGCAGCCATAAGAAAGGATGAGTTTGTCCTTTGTAGGGACATGGATGCAGCTGGAAACCATCATTCTTAGCAAACTATCACAAGAACAGAAAACCAAACACCGCATGTTCTCACTCATAGGTGGGAACTGAACAATGAGATCACCTGGACTTGGGAAGGGGGACATCACACACCGGGGCCTATCACGGGGAGGGGGGAGGGGGGAGGGATTGCACTGGGAGTTATACCTGATGTAAATGACGAGTTGATGGGTGCTGACGAGTTGATGGGTGCAGCACAGCAACATGGCACATGTATACATATGTAACAAACCCGGACGTTATGCACATGTACCCTAGAACTTAAAGTATAATAATAATAAAAAATGAAAAAAATGAAAAAAATGAAAAAAGAAAAGAAAATTGCTCAATGAATAGAGAAGCTTAACTGAGCGAGAGGAATTCACACGACACATAGTAGTTTGACAGAAACCTTCTTTCTTTTTTTATCTGAGGATATTTCTTTCTCCATATTCTAAGGAACATTCCCAAATGTCCTTCCTCAGATTCCACAAAAACAGTGATTTCAAACTGCTTCATACAAAGAATAGTTTAATTCTATGAGAAGAATACTGAGATCACAAAGCAGTTGCTCAGAAAGCTTCTCTCCAGTTTTCATCAGAATACATTTCCTTGCTCACCACAGGCCTCCAGGCGCCACATAATATCCCTTCCCAGATTCCTCAAAGACAGAGTTTCCAAACTGGGAACCATAGAGAAAGCTTTAACTCTGTGAAAGGAATGCACATATCAGAGAGCATTTTTTTTGAATGCTTCTTTCTGGGTTTTATTTGAGGATATTTCACATTTTGCGTTAGTCTTTAATGCACTCCGAAGTATCACTTTTTTGCTTTTACAGGAACGGTGTTCAAACACTGCCTTATGGAAAAGAAGTATTACTCCCTGAGGGGAATGCACACATCACAAAGCAGTCTGTCAGAAAGCTTCTCTTCAGTTTTTTCTGAAGATATTACCTTTTTCACGGTAGACCTGAATGTGCTCCCGAATGTCCCTTCACAAATCCGTCCATGACGGAGTTTCCAAACTGCGTAATATAAAGAAAGTTTTATCTATTTGAGATGAATAAATATATCTATCACAAAACAGTTTCACAGAAAGCTACTTTCCAGGTTTTGTCTGAGGATATTTCCTTTATCACAATAGCCATCCATATACTCCCGAATGTTCCTTGGTAGCTTTTTCTCCAAAAGCGATTCTCCAATCCTCTATGAGAAGAAAAGTATAACTCTGTGAGTGGAATGCACACATCACAAAGCAGCTCCTCTGAAAGTTTCTCTCCAGTTTCTATATGAACATATTTCTTTTTTCACCGTAAGCCTCAAAGCACTCCCAAATATCACTTCATCGGCTAAACATAAACAGTGTTAGAAAACTGCTGAATGAAAAGAGAAGCTTAACTGAGTGAGAGGAATTCACATGACACATAGCAGTTTCACAGAAAGCTTCCTTCTGGTTTTTATCTGAGGCTTTTCTTTCTCCATATTCTAAAGAGCATTCCCAAATGTCCTTCCTCAGATTCCACAGAAGCAGTGATTTCAAACTGCTCAATCCAAAGAGTGGTTTACCTCTATGAGATGAATACACACATCACAAAGCAGTTGCTCGGAAAGCTTCTCTCCAGTTTTCATATGAAGATATTTGCTTTTTCATCATTGTCCTGAATGTGCTCCCGAATGTCCCTTCATGGATCCTTCCATGACGGAGTTTCCAAACTGCATAATGTAAACAAAGTTTTATCTATGTGAGATGAATAAAAATATCTATCACAAAGCAGTTTCACAGAAAGCTTCTTTCCGGTTTTTTTCTTAGGATATTTCCTTTTTCAACATAGCCGTCTGTATTCTCTCAAATGTTCCCTGGTAGCTTTTTTCCAAAAGGCATTCCCCAACCCTCTATGAGAAGAAAGGTGTAACTCTGTGAATGTATGCACACGTCACAAAGCAGTTCCTCGGAAAGCTTCTCTAAAGTTTCTCTCTGAATGTATTTCCGTTTTCACCATAAGCCTTAAAGTGCTCCCGAATATCCGTTTGCAGACTAAACACAGTGTTAGAATACTGCTAAATGAAAAGAGAAGCTTAACTGTGCGAGTGGAATTCAAACAACATAGAGCAGTTCCATTGAAAGCTTCTTTCTGGTTTTTATCAGAGGGTATTTCTTTTTCAGCATATTCTACAGAGCGTTCCCAAATATTCTTCCTCAGATTCCACAGAAACAGTGATTTCAAACTGCTCAATCCAAAGAAGGGTTTAACCCTATGAAATGAATACACACATCGTAAAGCAGTTGCTCAGAAAACTTCTCTCCATTTTTCATCGGAAGCCATTTCCTTGCTCACCACAGTCCTCCAGGGCGCCACTTAATATCCCTTCGCAGATTCCTCAAAGACAGAGTTTCCCAACTGGACAATGTAGAGCAAGCTTTAGCTCTGTGAAATGAATGCACATATCAGGGAGCAGTTTCTTGGAATGCTTCTTTCTGGGTTTTTTGTGAAGATATTTCATTTTTCGCCATAGTCAGCAATGTGCTCTAAAATATTTCTTTTTCGAATTTACAGGAACAGTGTTCAAACACTGCCTTATGAGAAAAGAGGTATAACTCCCTGAGTGGAATACACACATCACAAAGCAGTTTCTCAGAATGCTTCTCTCCAGTTTTTATCTGAAGGTATTTCCTTTTTCACCACAGGCCTGAATATGCTCCCGATTGTCCCTTCGTGGATCCATCCCTGATATATTTTCCAAACTGCGTAATTTAAGGAAAGTTTTATCTATGTGAGATGAATAAGCATAGCAAGAAGCAGGTTCACAGAGGGCTTCTTTCCAGTTTTTATCTGAAAATATTTCCTCTTTCACCATAGTCCTCAATGTGTTCCTGAATATCCCTTCACGGATCCATCGATGACAGAGTTTCCAAGCTGCGTTATTGTAAGAAAAGCTTTGTCTATGTCAGATCAATACACATGTCGCAGAAGGGGTTTCTCTGATGCCGTATGAGAAGAGAGGTGTAACATTGTGAGTGGAATGCAACACGTCACAAAGCAGTTCCTTGGAACACTTCTCTACAGTTTCTATCTGAACATATTTCCTTTTTCACCGTAAGCCTCAAAGCGCTCCCGAATATCCCTTGACACATTGCAGTTTCACAGAAAGTTTCCTTCTGGTTTTTATTTGAAGATATTTCTTTCTCTATATTCTAAAGAGCATTCCCAAATGTCCTTCCTTAGACTTCACAGAAGCAGTGATTTCAAACTGTTCAATCCAAAGAATGGTTTAACTCTATGAGATGAATACACATATCACAAAGCACTTGCTCAGAAAGCTTCTCTCCAGTTTTCATCAGAAGACATTTCCTCGCTCACCACGGGCCTCTGGGCGCCAATTAATATCCCTTCTCAGATTCCTCAATTGAGAGTTTCCAAACTGGGCAACCTAGAGTAAGCTTTATCTCTGTGAAATAAATGCACATATAAGAGAACATTTTCTTGGGAGGCTTCTTTCTGGGTTTTATTTGAGGATACTTCACTTTTCGCCATAGTCTTTAAAGCACTCCGAAATATCACTTTTTCGGTTTTACAGGAGCAGTGTTCAAACACTGCCTTATGAGAAAAGAGGTATAACTCCCTGAATGGAATGCACACATCACAAAGCAGTTTCTCAGAGTTTCTTCTCTGTTTTTGTCTGAAGGTATTTCCTTTTTCAGCATAGGCCTGAATATGCTCCCAAAAGTCCCTTCGAAGATCCATCCATGATGGAGTTTCCTAACTGTATAATATTAAGAAGGTTTTATCTATGTGAGATCAATAAGCATATCTATCACTAAGCAGTTTCCCAGAAAGCTTATTTCCACTTTTTGTCTGATGATATTTCCTTTTTTACCATAGCCATGCATATACTCCCGAATGTCCCATGGTAGCTTTTTCTCCAAAAGGGATACCCTGACACTCTATGAGAAGAAAGGTATAACTTGGTGAGTGAAATGCCCACGTCACAAAGTCACTCCTTGGAAAGCTTCTCTTCAGTTTCTATCTGAAGATATTTCCATTTTCACCATAAGGCTCAAAGTGCTCCCAAATATCCCTTCACTGACTAAACAAAAACAGTGTTAGAATACTGCTCAATGAAAAGAGAAGCTTAACTGTTGTGAGTGGAATTCACACGACACAGAGCAGTTTCACAGAAGGCTTCCTTCTGGTTTTTATCTGAGGGTATTTCTTTTTCACCATATTCTAAAGAGCGTTTCCAAATTTCCTTTCTCAGATTCCACAGAAACAGTGATTTCCAACTGTTCAATCTAAAGAATTATTTAACTCTATGAGATGAATGCACACATCACAAAGCGGTTTCTTAGAAAGCTTCTGTTCAGTTTTTATCTGAAGATATTTCCTTTTTCACCATAGTCCTGAATATGATCACGAATATCTCATCGCTGATCCGTCGATGACAGAGTTTCCAAACTGAGTATTGTAAAGAAAGCTTTATCTATGTGAGATGAATAAATATCGCAAAAAGCAGATTAACAGAAAGCTTCTTTCCAGTTTTTATCTTAGGTTATTTCCTTTTTCACCACATTCCTGAAAGTGCTTCCGAATGTCCCTTTTCGTGTCCGTCCTTGACAGAGTTTCCAAGCTGTGTAATGTAATGAAAACTTTATCTAGGTGACATGAATACATATATCATAGAGCAGTTTCACAGAAAGCTTCTTTCCAGTTTTTGCCTGAGGCTATTTCCCTTTTCACCTTAGGCGTCAATATGCCCCCGTATATCCCTTGGTGCCTTTTTTGCCAAAAGAGGTTCCCCGATGCTGTATGAGAAGAGAGGTATAACACTGTGAGTGGAATGCATACACCACAAAGCAGTTCCTTTGAAAGCTGCATTATTTCTATCTAAACATATTTCCTCTTTCACTGTAAACCTCAAAGCACTCCCTTCTGGTTTCTATCTGAGGGTATTTCTTTCTCCATAATCTAAAAAGCGATCCAAAATATCCTTCCTCAGATTCCACAGAAACAGTCATTTCAAACTGCTCAACCCAAAGAATGGTTTAACTCTATGAGATGAATACACACATCACAAAACAGTTTCTCAGAAAGATTCTCTCCAGTTGTCAATGGAAGACATTTTCTTGCTCTCCACAGGATTCCGGGTGCCACATTATATCCCTTTGAGGATTCCTCAAAACAGAGTTCCAAACTGGGCAACGTAGAGTAAGCTTTAATTGTGTGAAATGAATGCACGTATCAGAGAGCTGTTTCTTGCAACGCTGCTTTCCGGGTTTTATTTGAGGACATTTCACTTTTCACCATAGTCTTCAATGCACTCCAAAATATCACTTTTTTGGTTTTACTGGAATAGTGTTCAACCACTGCCTTAAGAGAAAAGAGATATAACTCCCTGAGTGGAATGCACACATCACACAGAAGTTTCTCAGAAAGCTTCTATCCAGTTTTCATCTGAAGGGATTTTCTTTTTCACCGTAGGCCTGAATGTGATTCCAAATATCACACCGCAAATCCGTCCATGACAGAGTTTCCAGGCTACGTAATGTAAAGAAAGTGTTATCTATGTGAGATGAATAAACATAGCAAAAGCAGATTCACAGAACCCTTCTTTCCAGTTTTTAACTGAAGATATTTTCTTTTTCATCATTTTCTTGAATGTACTCCCGAATGTCCCTTCGTGGATCCATCCAGGATGGAGTTTCCAAACTGCATTCTATAAAGAAAGTTTTATCTATGTGAGATGCATATAGATATCTATCACAAAGCAGTTTCACAGAAAGCTACTTTCCAGTTTTTGTCTGAGGATATTTCCTTTTTCACAGTAGCCATCCATATACTCCCGAATGTCTCTTGGTAGCTTTTTCTCCAAAAGGGATTACCCAATCTTCTATGAGAAGAAAGGTATAACTCTGTGAGTTCAATGCACACATCACAAAGCAGCTCATCAAAGCTTCTCTCCAGTTTCTATCTGAAAATATTTCGGTTTTCACCATAAGTCTCAAAGTGCTCCAAAATATCCCTTCACAGACTACACAAAAACAGTGTTAGAATACTGTTCAATGAAAAGAGAAGCTGAAAGATGTTGAGGTCCACGTGTTTCCTAAACAAAGGAATGAACATAAAAGACAACATAGGACAAGACATACATGGCGGCCGCCCCGAACGGAACACACTGGTTTATTTTATCCAGCCGTTTGTGGAATGTTGCCAAGTCACAGGGCATGTGTTGCTTCTCTGACCTTTCCTTGACTCGCAAGATCAGTAAACATTGACCAGTTCCCAGAGCCCACTGCTTGCAGCTGGCTCCTTTGCCCTTCCTGTTTGCAGAGGACCGTCCTGCTTTGTCTGCAAGAGCAGGGCTTATCGGGAACGTCTCGTTGGCGAGCACACAGTCCTCTACATCTTCCCCTTCTTTATTTATAGGTTTGAATTTTTTTCAAAACCATCATCACATGTTGGGCTTGCTGGTATTTGGTGTTTGCCCTTTGGCACCGTTTCCAGCAGACTGTGAAAATGACAAAGGCAAAAACAACAATCAATACATTACTAGAAACAGAAGTCAGTAAAGTTTTTACAGAACTCTTAGGGTTTAAAGATTTCAAGCTTTGTGCAATACCAGTCATTAAATCTGCACCAGTCAGCAATGGTAACTGATTATGAAACGTTTTAGAAATATTGTGTGTTAGTTCTTGTATTTTTAGGGAAAGATTATTATGGCCAATAAAAGCCTTTTTATCTTTGTCCAATTATGTACAGTGTTGTTAAAAGGAACAGGGTTAATATAAAATTGAGTAGTATTACAGTCACTTTTTAACAAGGCTCGAGTATTTAACACTGTCAGCTGATCCCCTATCCAAGAAACCACTTGTTTTTAGTTATCTACTCGTTCAGTCAAATGGGCATCGATGTCTCATTGTTGTTGCCACAATAAGTGAGATTGTTCATGCCATTGTTGCACGAACTCTGTATTTCGGATACTTTGATGTAACGCCAGTCCAGCAACAGTGGCGGTGGAAGCAATGGCCACAATTCCCACTATTGCTGTTACGATGATCCCAACCGCTCTCCGGCAGTGGTGGACAAGATCTTGCATTACTTTGTAAATTTGAGTAACCCCAGTAGATTCACTCCAGGTGCATGTCAAGTTCACAGGTAACCAGGTTTCTTTTCTAGCTCTTAAAATATATATATTGGAGTGGTATCATTCCAATTATTATGCCACCAAGTAGTATTTATACAGCTTAAAAATGTACAATTGCCCGTACAGTTAACAACTCCTGTATTATTATCCCATTTAAAGATTATCGCTAACAACAAGTAAGGTTTTTTAACATAAGCAATGACATATTTAGATCTGTTTCGATGTAAAGACATATGGAAAGGATTAGAAAAATTAGTGGTATTTAAGGACATGTTTCTCGTAAAAGTAGACATTGGTTTGCCAGCAGCTAGTAATTTTTTTATATATGACTTTGTATTTGTGAAGTGTTGGCCAAATGTGGCGTAGGGGGTGACAAGCCACCATCATGCCAAATAATAGTTTCATTACCATCAGCATAAATGTTGTGATTATTTTTATGCCATCGTAGGCTAAAGTGGCTAAACTTAGTCTGAGAATCTCCATGCACACTCCAGTCAGTGACAAGGTATCTATAATTTCTACCTTTTACTTCTAATAATAATCGTGGTCTACTTCTTTTACATCTCTTCTTTTACATCTAGTCCACTCTAATTGGGAAACACCTCCAGACACATCAGGAGTAGGACATAAGGATAATGTAGTAGGCAAGGTTTCATTAAGTAGAGCAGTATGATTATATTTAAAACTCTGAGTAACAACAATCATAGTAAAGGCAGCAATGTGACTATGATTTTAGCGCACAACCCAA
This sequence comes from Theropithecus gelada, assembly GCF_003255815.1. Taxonomy (NCBI): domain Eukaryota; kingdom Metazoa; phylum Chordata; class Mammalia; order Primates; family Cercopithecidae; genus Theropithecus; species Theropithecus gelada. Next base: position 42,647,588 of record NC_037676.1, on the reverse strand, counting down.
GCCTCATGAGAAGGATGTGAACAATGTGGACTGTTCCCAAGACATATAGGTAACCCTTTTACCCCAAATTGATATGAACTGTTTACTGTACCCGTGTCTAACTCAGGATCCTGATTTTAAAAAGGTGATGGCATCCAAGTAGTATCATTAGTAAATACTAAAACTTCTTTGTCTCCCTAGGCCATACCTTGATATAAGGGTGAAAAGGGAATATAAGCCCAATTTGTGAATTCTGCAACTGTTATCTGGCAATTCACTACAGCTAGTATAGCCAGAAATAAGGTCAGTGAGGTTTTGGGCTGTCCAGCTTGTTGAACAATCTCTTCAGCTTCTTGAGTAAGCTTTTTCAGCTGACCCCATGTTGGGGGTTCTGCTCGTCGAGTTTCGAAGGTGAAGGTTTTGTGAGTACTCAGATTTAATATTTGAAATGCTGCCAGGAAGTCTTGCGACTGGCTCCTCTTCACCATGGCACTGCTTCAACCGTCGGGATGGGAACAACTCGTCTCTGGCACCTGTACAAACGAGAGCATAACCTCGACCCCATTGTAAAACTTTTCCTTTTAAATATTGGCCTTGTAATGAAGGATAGTACACCCACAAATTGTTAGCTTGTGGCATTTCTAATGGTTGTTGAAAATGTTTTATTGCTGTAGATTGCTGTAATTGGCGCCAATAGTTAAGAAAATTTAAAGTAAAAAGAGCTTTCAGAATTTGATGTTTGGGGGAATCTCGTCCATTTCCCCCTGTGTGTTTTAAAAGTTCTAATTTTAAGGTAGTATTAGCTTTTTTAATAATTGTTTGACCTTGACTGTTAAATGGAATACTAGTGGAATGATGAATGTGGTATGAAGAGAAGAAGGCAGCCAATTTATGGGAGTAATAAGCAGGAGCATTGTCACTTTTTAATTTAGTAGGAACTCCTATAACTGTAAAGCAAGTAAGTAAATGAGTAATAACAGAATTAGCTTTTTTAGAGGGTAATGGTGTAGCCCATTGGAAGTGTGACTAAGTATCAATTGTATGATGAACATATTTTAAATGACCAAAAGAAGAAATATAAGTTATATTTATTTGTCAAATATGATTTTGTTGAGTGTCTTGGGGATTTATACCTGGACTTAAAAAGGGTGCAATAATAGGAGCACAAGATGGACAGTCTCTGACAATAGTTTGGGCTTGACGGCATGTTATAGAAAATCATCATTGTAATCCTAAACTGTTAGTATGATGTAACTGATGTTTATCTTGAGCCTGTTGGACATTGCCAACAAGTAAAGAATTAATTTGGCTATTACCAAAAGTTAAAGGTCCTGGTAAAACTGAATGTGAACGAATATGAGTGATAAAAAGGGGGGTTGTACGGGAAGTAAGAGTCAAGAACAATAAGGAAAATAGTTTTTGTAAAGGGGTTTTTGGGAGTAATGGTAAAGAAGATTGAGAAATACACTTAGTCACATATACAGTATATTGGGAATCCCTAACTATATTATAAGGGGTTTGAGGCCAATCTTGTAGTACCATAAGAATGGCAAAAAGTTTTCTCTGTTGTACAGATTTAAATGGATAGTGAGAAATTTTTGAATTATTTGATGTCCAGTATTTAGCTTTTTTATTGTTAGAAGTATTAGTAAAAAAGGTGGGACCTTTAACTGGAGTATAAGAAATAGGATTATAGGACAGGAAGGAATATTGTTATAGAAAAGCAAATAATCTATGACTGGGATAGTGTTGAGAAAAGGAACCAGTATACTTAGTGCAAGTCACTTGTTATCTTTTATGAGTTTTTAGTAGAGATTTAATGTATTGATTAGATAATGGGGTAATAATTTTTATAGGGTTAGTTCCAAGCAATTGACGAGTTTTATGTTGTCCTTTAATAATTAATTTAGCCAATTTATTAATATAAGGGTAAATTTTTTTAATGGCTTTATTAGTTAAAAATAGCCACTTTAGAATGTTATTATTTTGATGTAAGATGGCTGTTGGTGAATGAGGAGTATGAAAAAGATGTAAAGAGAGTGGAAGATCGGGTATAATATAATCAAGGTGAACTTTACTAATTTTATTTTCTACAAAAGACAATTTCTCTTCTGTAGTAAGGGATAATTGTCAAGAACTGTTTAAATCCGAATCCTCTTCCAAGGTAGTAAACAAATGTAGTAATTTATAAATAGGAATACCTAAGATGGGATGAAGCCAATTAATATTTCCCTACAATTTTTGAAAATCATTAAGGGTCACAAGTTGATCTCTTTTAATTTGAACCTTTTGTGGACGGATTTGTTTTTTAGTCAATAGATATCCCAAATATTGAATGGGGAACTGAGTTTGTATTTTTTTTAGGAGATATTTGTAAATTATAATGAATTAACTGTTGTTGTAAAACCTTAAAAACTTGACTTTGGAGGGTTACATTAGGGGTAGCCAATAAAGTATTATTCTTATAATGATAAATTAACACAGTTGGAAACTGATTTTTTACAGGATTTAAAGTCCTATGTACGAATTTTTGACATAAAGTAGAGCTATTAAGCATACCCTGGGGAAGAACCTTCCACTGATATTTTTGAGTGGGCTGCCCATTATTATATTCAGGAATAGTAAAGGCAAACTTTTTACAATCGTGAGGTTGTAATGGAATAGAGAAAAAACAATCTTTGAGATCTATGACCATTAATTTTTAACTTTGTGGAATAAGGGCAGGATTAGGAAGACCAGGCTGTAAACTTCCCCTAGGTTGAATGTAAACATTTATAGTTTTAAGATCAGTTAATAAACGCCATTTTTCACCTTTTTTTTTTTTTTTTTACATGACAAAGACAGCGGAATTCCATGTAGAAGTACTTGGCTTTATATGCTCCTCGGCCAATTGTTTTTATGACTAACTCTTTTAAGGCCCCAAGTTTTTCTTTAGATAATGGCCATTGTTCCACCCAAACAGGAATGGTAGTTTTCCACTTTAATTGCAAAGGTTGAGGCTGGTGAACAGTGGCTATGAGTTTAAAGGATTGTAGCCCATTTTGAACATCATATTTTTGGCAGCTGAAGAAATATGAGGAATGTTTTAAAAAGCACCAAATTGTTGTAAAAGATTTTGTCTCCAAAGATTAATATTGATAGGAACAATATTAAAAAACATTTGACTTTGTTGACCTTTAGGGCCGACACAGGTTAAAGGTTTTACGCTTTGATAAACCACAGAAGTAGCACCCAAGCCAGTGAATGTAACTGAAACTTTTTTTTTATTATATAGGCCACTGATTTAAACAAATGATAGACACATCCGCCCCCGTGTCAATTAACTCTTTAAAAACTATTCCATTAATGTGCAATGAACATAAGGGCTTTTGATCAGAAACTAAAGTTTCTCAAAAAACAGTTTTTTCTGTGCTACCGAACCCTCCCTGTTGAGATATATCTCTAGATAGGAACGGAAAAAAAGGCAATAAAAGTAATTGTGCAATACGCTCCCCTGCCTCTAGGCGTATAAATTGTGAGGCTTGTACCATAATAAGAATTTCATTAGTAACATCAGGATCAATGATTCCTGGAATCACCATTAACCCCCATATAGCACTGCTGTTTTGACCTAACAAAAGTCCTACATGTCCTTTTGGCAAAGGGCCACACACTCCAATAGCTAATTTATATACTCCTCCATTAGGAGACAAGGTATAAGGCTAAGTAATAGTTAAGTCAGTAGCGGCACTCTGCTTAGTTGCTGCATAAAGCTGAGAAACTGGGGTAAGGGGTGGTATCCTTAAGGAGGACTTGAATTTATTCCTTGATGTTGTAGGCCATTGCTCACTGGGTATTGTGGTAGGCTTGCATTATAATTGTTGGGGCCCCAAGCCTATGGGTCCCGGCTCCCGTTTCCCAGGAGAGGAGACAGTAAATTTTCACTTTTATCAGTTTTGGAACGACATTCATTTGTCCAATGTCGACCTTTGCCAAAACGTTTGCACACTTCTGAAGGCATCTTTCTGCCTTGAGGGCTAGAAGTGTTCAATTTTTTATGACATTCTTTCTTGAAATGTCTAGCTTTACCACATTGAAAGCAAACACCTTGTTTGATATTTTCTTTTAAGGCTTTAGATAGGGCTCCAGCAAACAATTGAGCATTATAAATAGCCCCTCCAACACAAGCACAAGCTCTAATATATTTATCTAAAATGGCCCCACTGGCCTTTAATGGTCTCAACAATTTTTGACAGTCAGTATTAGCATTTTTAAAAGACAATATTTGTAGCAAAATTTTTGAAGTAGGGACAACACCCACAGTTTTCAAGACAGCATCTTGAAGACGGGCTACAAAATTTGGATATGGTTTATTTGTGTCCTGTAAAATCTTCACAAAGGAGAGGGAAGATTTTCCTGCTATTTTTACCTTGTTCCAGGCCCTTAAAAACAAAGTCTTGATTTGAGTAAGGGCAACATCATCTAGGCCAGCCTGAGCATTATGAGTAGCATATTGGCCCATGCCTGTGAGTTGTTCCTCAGTGGGTCCTGGGGGATCACATGTAGCATTTTTTCTACCCTGCATATGCGCCTTGTCCATCCACCAGCTGTGCAATTGTAACCACTGAGAACGATCAAGAACAGCCTTTCCCAAAGCCTCCCAGTCTATAGGAATTATCAAATTTTCTGATGAAAAAGCATCAAGAAGACCAAGGATAAAAGAAGATTAAGGTCCATAGTTAGAAATGGCAGCTTTCATTTCTTTCAAAAATTTAAATTGTAAGGCAATAAATTGGACATCATTGCCACCATTTGGAAACTGAGCATTAGGAGCAAAAGGAACACGAATAATTGGAAACAGATCCAGCTCCTCAAATTATCTTATCTTTTTCTTTTTTCCCTCCCTCAATGGCAGAAAAGGCACTGAGAAAACTTTGCCAGACAAAGGTAAGGAAGCTAGGGGGTTGGAGGCACTGGAAAATCCCCTTCTAATGGGGCAGAAGGAAAAGAAACAGGGAAAGCTCGCAAAGGTGAATTAGAAGAATGTATCTGTAATATCTGTTGAAGCAGTCCCATAATACGCTGCATGTCAGAATTTCCCTTAGAAGAAGGAAGAATTGGCTCTTCCTCTTCTCCTCCTTTTGCTATCCTCCCATCCTGTTACCTTGGCATAAATGGGCTACGTTTCAGATTCATTTTTTCCCAAATCCTCAGATGCCTTTCCTCCTGTGGCTACATCACCACACTCTGAATCAGTCTCAAGTAACTCTAATGCATGAGTGATAGAGTTACACAAGGTCCACAAATTTAGAGGCATAGTATCCCCTAACTGGTGAGCTCTACGCAGAGCTTTTACTACCTGTAACCATTCTCTAGGATTCAGCTGCACTTTAGTCTGATACTGAAACCAGTAACAATGTTGGTCAACATGGGCAAACAATCGCTTCAACGTCTTTTCTTTCACTTCTACTCCTATAGACAGCAACAGTCCTTGAAGCAGCCATAAATATTCTGAGGCCAGAGAGGTGGAATTCCCCATAATTATCCCGTGGGTCCCCCTTCTGTACTTACACACCCAGGGTGCTCCCCCTCCGGTTCCTTGCTCTCTTGGAGCCACGGACCTTGCTTGCTGCGCCAGTTGTTGGGGTCCGTGTGTTTCCTAAACAAAGGAATGAACACACAAGACAACACAGGACAAGACATATATGGCAGCCGCCCTGAACGGCACACACTGCCTTTATTTTATCCAGCCGTTTGTGGAATGTTGCCAAGTCACAGGGCATGTGTTCCTTCTCTGACCTTTCCTTACTCGCAAGATCAGTAAACATTGAGCAGTTCCCAGAGCCTACTGCTTGCAGCTGGCTCATTTGCCCTTCCTGTTTGCAGAGAAGGACTGTCCTGCTTTGTCTGCAAGAGAAGGGCTTATCGGGAACGTCTCGTTTGCGAGCACACAGTCCTCTACAGAAAGATGCCAGTGGAATTCACACCACACAGAGCAGTTTCACAGAAAGCTTCCTTCTGATTTTTATATGAGGGTATTTCTTTTTCAGCATATTCTAAAGAGCATTCCCAAATGTCCTTTCTCAGGTTCCACAGAAGCAGTGATTTCAAACTGCTCAATCCAAAGAATGATTTAACTCTATGAGATGAAAACACACATCACTGGCAGTTGCTCAGAAAGCTTCTCTACAGTTTTCAACAGAAGAGATTTCCTTACTCACAACAGGCCTCTGGGCGCCACTTAATAACAGTTTCTCAGAAAACTTCTCTCCAGTTTTTATCTGAAGATATTTCCTTTTTCACCATAACCCTGAATGTGATCCCAAATATCCCTTTGCGGATCCGTCAATGACGGAATTTGAAAGCTGCGTAATGTAAAGAAAGCTTTATCTATGTGAGATGAATAAACATAGCAAAAAGCAGATTCACAGAAAGTTTCTATCGAGTTTTTATGTGAATATATTTCCTTTTTCACCATAGTCCTGAATGTGCTCCCGAATGTCCCTTCACGTATCTGTCCATGACATAGTTTCCAAGCTGTGTAAAGTAAAGAAAGCTTTATCTATGTGACATGAATACACATATCACAGAGCAGTTTCACAGAAAGCTTCTTTCCAGTTTTTGTCTGAGGCTATTTCCCTTTTCTCCATAGACATCACTATGCTCCCGGATATCCCTTGGTAAATTTTTCCCCAAAGTGGTTTCCCTGATGCTCTATGAGAAGAGAGGTATAACACTGTGAGTGGAATCACACGTCACAAAGCAGTTCATCGGAAAACTTCTCTCCAGTTTCTATCTGAACATATTTCCGTTTCAACGTAAGCCTCAAAGCACTCCCGAAAATCCCTTCAGACGCTAAACATAAACAGTGTTAGAAAATTGCTCAATTTATATACGTGAGATGAATAAACATAGCAAAAAACAGATTCACAGAAAGCTTCTTTCCATTTTCCATCTGCAAATATTTCCTTTTCCACCATAGTCCTGAATGTGCTCCCGAATATCCCTTCACGATTCCTTCCATTACAGATTTTCCAAGTTGTGTATTATAAAGGAAGCTTTATCTGTGTGAGATGAATACACATATCACAGAGCAGTTTCACAGAATGCTTCTTTCCAGTTTTTCTCTGAGGCTATTTCCCTTTTCACAATAGGCATCAATATGCTCCCAGATATCCCTTGGTAAATTTTTCTCCAAAGGGGTTTCCATGGTGCTGTATGAGAAGAGAGATATAAAACTGTGAGTGGAATGCACACATCACAAAGCAGTTACTCGGAAAGCTTCTCTCCAGTTTCTATCTGAACATATTTCCTTCTTCACCATAAGCCTCAAAGCACTCCTGAAAATCCCTTCACATGCTAATCATAAACAGTGTTACAATACTGCTCAATGAAAATAGAAGCTTAACTATGCGAGTGGAATTCACACAACACAGAGCAGTTTCAACAGAAAGCTTCCTTCTGGTTTTTTTCTGAAGATATTTGTTTTTAAGCATATTCTACAGAGCGTTCCCAAATGTCCTTTCTCAGGTTCCACAGAAACAGAGATTTCCAACTGCTAAATACAAAGAATTATTTAACTCTATGAGATGAATACACACATCATAAAGCACTTGCTCAGAAATCTTCTCTCCAGTTGTCAATGGAAGACATTTCCTTGCTCACCACAGGTCTGCATGTGTCACTGAATATACCTTCACAGATTTCTCAAAGACAGAATTTCCAAACTGGGCAATGTAGAGTAAGCATTACCTCTGTGAAATGAATGCACATATCCGAGAACAGTTTCTTGGAATGTTTCTTTCTGGGTATCATTCGAGGATAGATCACCTTTCACCATAGTCTTCAATGCATTCTGAACTATCACTTTTTCACTTTTACCCGAACGTTATTCAAACACTACCTTATGAGAAAACAGGTATAACTCCCTGAGTGGAATGCATACATCACAAAGCAGTTTCTCAGAAAGCTTCTCTCCAGTTTTTATCTGAAGATATTTTCTTTTTCAACCTAGGCCTGAATGTGCTCCTGAATGTCCCTTCACAGATCTGTCCTTGACGGAGTTTCCAACTGCGTAATATAAAGAAAATTTTATATATGCGAGATGAATAAGAATGTCTATCACAACGCAGTTTCACAGAAAGCTTCTTTCCAGTTTTTGTCTGAGGATATTTCCTTTTTCACCATAGCTGTCCATATACTCCCGAATGTCCCTTGGTAGCTTCTTCTCCAAAAAGGATTCCCCAACTATGAGAAGAAAGATATATTTCTGTGAATGGAATGCAGACGTCACAAAGCAGCTCCTCGGAAAGCCTCTCTCCAGTTTCTATCTGAAGATATTTCCATTTTCACCATAAGGATCAAAGTGCTCCCGAATATCCCTTTGCTGACTAAACAAAAACAGTGGTAGAATACTGTTCAATGAAAATGGAAGCTTAACTGTGCGAGTGGAATTCACACAACACAGAGCAGTTTCACAGAAAGTTTCCTTCTGGTTTTTATCTGAGGGTATTTCTTTTGAAGCACATTCTAAAGAGCATTCCAAAATGTCCTTTCCCAGGTTCCACAGAAAGAGTGATTTCAAACTACTAAATACAAAGGATGATTTAACTATATGAGAGGAATACAGACATCACAAAGCAGTTGTTCAAAAAGCCTCTCTCCAGTTTTCAACAGAAGACATTTCCTTGCTCACCAGAGACTTCCGGGAGCCACATAATATTCCTTCGCATATTCCTCAAAGACAGAGTTTCCAAACTGGGCAATAGAGTAAGCTTTAACTCTGTGAAATGTATGCACATGTCAGAGAGCAGTTTCTTGGAATGCTTCTTTCTGGGTTTATTTGAAGATATTTCACTTTTCGCCATGTCTTCAATGAGCTACGAAATATCACTTTTTCAGTTTTACAGGAACAGCGTTCAAATACTGCCTTACGAGAAAAGAAGTATAACTCCCTGAGTGGAATGCACACATCACAAACCAGTTTCTCAGCAGCTTCTCTTCAGTTTTCAACGGAAGATATTTCCTTGCTCACAACAGACATTCGAGCGCCACTTAATATCCCTTTGCAGATTCCTCAAAGACAGAGTTTCCAAACTGGGCAATATAGTGTTAGCTTTAATTCTGTGAATTGAATGCACATATCAGGCAGCAGTTTCTTGTAATGCTTCTTTCTGGGTTTTATTTGAGAATATTTCACTTTTCGCCATAGTCTTCAATGCACTCCTAAATACCATTTCTTCGGTTTTACAGGAACAGTGTTCAAACACTGCCTTATGAGAACAGAGGTATAACTCCCTGAGTGGAATGCACACATCACAAAGCAGTTTCTCAGAAAACTTCTCTCCACTTTTTATCTGAAGTTATTTACTTTTTCACCATAGACGTTAATGTGCTGCAGAATGTCCCCTTGCAGATCTGATCATAACGGAGATTCCAAACTGCATAATATCAAGAAAGTTTTATCTATGTGAGAAGAATAAACATATCTATCATAAAGTAGTTTCACAGAAAGTTTCTTTCGCGTTTTTTTCTAAGGATATTTCCTTTTTCACAATAGCCATCCATGTACTCCTCAGTGTCCCTTGGTAGCTTTTTCTCCAATAGGGATTCCCCAACCCTCTATGAGAAGGAAGGTATATCTCGGTGCATGAAATGCCCACGTCACAAAGTAGCTCCTCGGAAAGCTTCTCTCCAGTTTCTATCTGAAGATATTTCCTTTTTCACCATAAGCCTCAAAGTGCTCCTGAATATCCCTTCACCGACTAAACAAAAACAGTGTTAGAATACTGCTCAATGAAAAGAGAAGCTTAACAGTGCGAGTGGAATTCACATGACACAGAGCAGTTTCACAGAAGGTTTCCTGCTGGATTTTATCTGAGGGTATTTCTTTTTCACCATACTCTAAAGAGCGTTCCCTAATGTCCCTTCTCAGGTTCCACAGAAACAGTGATTTCAAACTGCTCAATCCAAAGAATGATTTAACTTTATGAGGTGAATGCACACATCACGAATCAGTTTCTCAGAAAGTTTCTATCCAGTTTTTATCTGAAGATATTTTCTTTTCCACCATAGCCCTGAATGTGATCCGGAATATCCCTTTGCAGTTCCATCCATGAGGAAATTTCCAAGCTGCGTAAGGTAAAGAAACCTTTATCTATGTGAGATGAATAAACATAGCAAAAATCAGATTCATAGAAACTTCTTTAAAGTTTTTATCTGAAGATATTTCCTTTTTCTCCACAGTCCTGAATGTTCTCCCAAATGTCCCTTCACGGATCCATCCATGACAGAGTTTATGAGCAGCATAATGTTAAGAAAGCTTTACCTACGTGAGATGAGTACACATAGTGTACAGCAGTTTCACAGAGAGCTTCTTTCCAGTTTTTGTCTGAGGCTATTTCCATTTTCACTCTAGGCGTCAATATGCCCCCGAATATTCCACAGTACCTTTTTCTCCAAAAGGATTTCCATGATGCTGTATGAAAAGAGAGGTATAACACTTTGAGGGGAATACACACATCACAAAGCAGTTCTTCGGAAAGCTTCTCTCCAGTTTATATCTGAACATATTTCTTTTTTCACCATAAGCCTTAAATTGCTCCAGAATATCCCTTCAAACGTTAAACACCAACAGTGTTAGAAAACTGTTCAATGAAAACAGAAGCTTAACTGAGCAAGAGGAATTCACACAACACATAGCAATTTCACTGAAAGCTTCCTTCTGATTTTTGAGGATATTTCTTTCTCCATATTCTAAACAGCGTTCCCATATATCCTTCCTCAGATTCCAAGGAAGCAGTAATATCAAACTGTTCAATCCTAAGAGTGGTTTAACTCTGAGATGAATACATACATCACAAAGCAGTTGCTCAGAAAGCTTCTCTCCAGTTTTCAATGGAAGACGTTTCCTTGCTCACCACAGGCCTCTGGGCGCCACTTAATATCCCTTCCCAGATTCCTCAAAGACAGAGTTTCCAAACTGGACAATGTAGAATAAGCTTTAATTCTGGGAAATGAATACACATATCAGAGAGCAGTTTCATGGAACCCTCCTTTCTGGGTTTTATTTGAGGATATTTCACTTTTCGCCAGAGTCTTCAATGCACTCGAAATATCACTTTTTCGTTTTTACAGGAACAGTATTCAAACACTGACTTATGAGAAATAGGTATAGCCCCCTGTGTGGAATGCACATATCACAAAGCAGCTTCTCATAAAGCTTCTCTCCAGTTTTTATCTCAAGATATTTTCTTTTTCACCATAGACCTGAATGTACTCTTGAATGTTCCTTCGAGCATCCATAAATGACGGAGTTTCCAAACTGCGTAATATAAAGAAAGTTTTATCTATGTGAGATGAATAAACATAGCAAAAAGCAGATTCATAGAAAACTTCTTTCCAGTTTTTATCTGAAGATATTTCCTTTTTCATCATAGTCCTGAATGTGCTCACAAATATCCCTTCGTGGATCCCTTGATGACACAATTTCCAAGTTGCGTAATGTAAAGAAAGTTTTATCTATGTGAGATTAATACACATATCACAGAAGAGTTTCACAGAACAGTTTCACAGAAAGGGTTTCCCCGATGCTGTATGGCAAGGGAGGTATAACACTGTGAGTGGAATGCACACGTCACAAAGCGGTTTCTTGGAAAGCTTCCCTCCAGTTTCTATGTGAACATATTTACTTTTTCACTGTAAGAATCAAAGCAATCCTGAATATCCCTTCACACGCTCAATATAAACAATGTTAGAAAGCTGCTCAATGAAAAGAGAAGCTTAACTGAGTGGGAGAAATGCACACGACACAGAGCAGTTTCACAGAAAGCTTCCTTTTGGTTTTTATCTTTGGGTATTCCTTTTTCAGCATATTGTAAAGAGCGTTCCCAAATGCCCTTTCTCAGGTTCCACAGAAACAGTGATTTCAAATTGCTCAATCCAAAGAATGATTTAACTCTATGGATGAATATACACATCACAAAGCAGTTGCTCCGAAAACTTCTCTCCAGTTTTCATCATAAGACATTTCCTTGCTCACCAGAGGCTTTCAGGCGCCATTTAGTATCCCTTCACAGATTCCTCAAAGACAGAGTTTCGAAATTGGGCAACATAGAGTATGCTTTAACTCTGTGAAATGAGTGGACATATCAGAGAGCATTTCTTGGAACGCTTCTTTCTTGGTTTTATTTGAGGATATTTCACTTTTCGTCGTGGTCTTCAATGCGCTGCGAAATATCACATTTTCGGTTTTACAGGAACGGTGTTTCAACACTGCCTTATGAGAAAAGAGGCACAAATCCCTCAGTGGAATGCACACATCACAAAGCAGTTTCTCAGAAAGTTTCTCTTCAGTTTTTTTCTGAAGATATTTCCTTTTTCACCATAGGCCTGAATTTGATCCCAAATATCCCTTCACAGAGACGTCCATGACGGAGTTTCCAGGCTGCATAATGTAAAGAAAGATTTATCTATGTAAGACCAATACACATAGCACAGAGCAATTTCACAGAAAGCTTCTTTAGAGTATTTGTCAGAGGCTATTTCGCTTTTCACCACAGGCATCAATATGCTCCCGAATATCCCTTGGTACCTTTTTCTCCCAAAGGGTTTCCCGGATGCTGTCTGAGAAGAGAAGTATAACACTGTGAGTGGAATGCACAAGTCACAAAACAGTTCCTCAGAAATCTTCTCTCCAGTTTCTATCTGAACATATTAACTTTTTCACCGTAAGCCACAAAGCGCTCCCGAATATCCCTTCGCACACTAAACAAAACAGTGTTACTATACTGCTCAATGAAAAGAGAAGATAAACTGTGTGAGTGGAATTCACACGACACAGAGCAGTTTCACAGAAAGCTTCCTTCTGGTTTTTGTCAGAGGATATTTCCTTTTCAGCATTTTCTAAAGAGTGTTCCCAAATGTCCTTTCTCAGGTTGTGAGATGAATGCACATATCAGAGAGCAGTTTCTTGGAATGCTTCTTTCTGGCTTTTCTTTGAGGATATTTCACTTTTTGCCATAGTCTTCAATGTGCTCCGACATATCACATTTTGGTTTTACAGGAACAGTGTTCAAACATTGCCTTATGAGAAAAGTGGTACAACTCCCTGAGTGGAATGCACACATCACAAAGCACTTTCTCAGATACTTTCTCTCCAGTTTTGATCTGAAGATATTTCCTTTTTAACCATAGGCCTGAATGTGATCCTGAATATCCCCTTGTGGATCCATCCATGACGGAGTTTCCAAGATGCGTAATGTAAAAAAAGCTCTATGTATGTGAGATGAAAAAACATAGCAAAAAGCAGATTCACAGAAAACTTCTATCCAGTTTTTATCTGAATGTATTTCCTTTTTCACTAGAGTCCAGAATGTTCTCCTGAATGTCCCTTCGCGGATTCGTCCATGACAGAGTTTCCAAGCTGCATAATGTAAAGAAAGCTTTATCTATGTGACATGAATACATATGACACAGAGCAGTTTCACAGAAAGCTGCTTTCCAGTTTTTTTCTGAGGCTATTTCCCTTTTTACATTGGCGTCAATATGCTCCCAGATATCCCTTGGTACCCTTTTCTCCAAAAGGTTTTCCCCGATGCTGTATTAGAAGAGAGATATAACACTGTGAGTGAAATGCGCATGTCACATAGCAGTTCCTCCAAAAGCTTCTCTCCTGTTTCTATCTGAACATATTTCCTTTTTCACCGTAAGCCTCAAATTGATCCTGAATATCCCTTCACATGCTAAACTTAAACAGTATGAGAAAACTGCTCACTGAAAAGAGAAGTTTAATGGAGCAAGAGGAATTCACACGACACATAGCAATTTCACTGAAAGCTTCCTTCTGATTTTTATCTGAGGATATTTCTTTCTCCATATTCTAAGAGCATTCCCAAATGTCCTTCCTCAGATTCCACAGAAACAGTGATATCAAACTGCTCAATCCACAGATTGGTTTAACTCTATGAGAAGAATACACACATCACAGAACAGTTTCCCAGAAAGCTTCTGTCTGGTTTTTATCTAAAGATATTTCCTTTTTCACCATCGACCCGAATGTAATCCTGAATATCCCTTAGCGGATCCATCCATGATGGCATTTCCAAGCTGCGTAATGTAAAGAAAACTTTATGTATGTGAGATGAATAAACATGGCAAAAAACAGATTCACAGAAAGCTTCTTTCCAGTTTTTATTTGAAGATATTTCCTTTTTCACCATAGTCCTGAATGTGCTCCTGAATAACTGAGCAAGCAGAATTCACACAACACATAGTAGTTTCACAGAAAGCTTCCTTCTGGTTTTTATCTGAGGATATTTCTGTCTCCATATTCTAAAGTGCGTTCTCAAATATCTTTCCCTAGATTCCACAGAAACAGTGATTTCAAAGGGCTCAATACAAAGAAAGGTTTAACTTTATGAGATGAATACACACATCACAAAGCAGTTGCTCAGAGAGCTTCTCTCCAGTTTTCATGGGAAGACATTTCCTTGCTCACCACAGGCCTCCACGGCACCGCTTATTACCCCTTCATAGATTCTTCAAAGAGACAGTTTCCAAACTGGGTAATGTAGACTGAGCTTTAACTCTGTGAAATGAATGCACATATCAGAAAGCAGTTTCTTGGAACACTTCTTACTGGGTTTTATTTGAGGATATTTCACTTTTCACCATAGTCTTCAAGGGCCCCGAAATAACACTTTTTCATTTTTACAGGAATGGTGCACAAACACTGTCTTGTGAGAAAACAGGTATAACTCCCTGAGTGGAATGCACGCATCACAAAGCAGTTTCTCAGAAAGCTTCTCTCCAGTTTTTATCTGAAGATATTTCCTTTTTCACCATAGTCCTAAATGTGCTCCCGAATGTCCCTTTGTGGATCCATCCATGATGGAGTTTCCAAGCTACGTTAAGTAAAGAAAACTTTATCTATATGAGATGAATAAACATAGCAAAAAGTAGATACACAGAAATCTTCTTTCCACTTTTTGTCTGAGACTATTTCCCTTTTCACCATAGGCATCAATATGCTCCCGAATATAACTTGGTACCATTTTATCCAAAATGATTCCCCGATGCTGTATGAGAAGAAAGGTAAAACACTGAGTGAAAAGCACACATCACAAAGCAGTTCATCGGAGAACTTCTCTCCAGTTTCTATCTGAACATATTTCATTTTTCACCATAAGCCTCAAAGAGCTCCCAAAAATCCCCTCTCACGGTAAACATAAGCAGGGTTAGAAAACTGTTCAATGGAAAGAGAGGCTTAACTGAGTGAGAGGAATTAAGATGACACAGAGCAGTTTCACAGAAAGCTTTCTTCTGGTTTTTACCTGAGGATATTTCTTTCTCCATATTCCAAAGAGCGATCCCAAATGTCCTTCCTCAGATTCCACAGAAACAGTGACTTCAAACTGCTCAATCCAAAGAATGGTTTAACTCAATGAGATGAATACACACATTACAAAGCAGTTGCTCAAAATCTTCTCTCTAAGTTTCATCGGATGACGTTTCCTTGCTCACCACAGGGCTCCGGGCGCCACTTAATATCCCCTCGCAGATTCTTCAAAGACAGGATTTCCAAAGCGGGCAATGTAGAGTAAGCTTTAACTCTGTGAAATGAATGCACATATCAGAGAGCAGTTTCTTGGAACACTTCTTTCTGGGTTTTATTTGAGGATATTTCATTTTTTGCCATAGTCTTCAAAGTGCCCTGAAATATCACTTTTTTGGTTTTACAGGAACAGTGTTCAAACACTGTCTTATGAGAAAAGAGGTATAATTCCCTGAGTGGAATGAACACATCACCAAGCAGTTTCTCAGAAAGCTTTTCTCCAGTTTTTATCTGAAGATACTTCCTTTTTCACCATAGGCCTGAATGAGCTCCCGAATGTCCCTTTGCAGATCATTCCATGACAGAGTTTCCAAACTGCATAATATAAAAATGTTTTATCTATGTGAGATGAATAAATACATCTATAACAAAGCTTCACAGAAAGTTTCTCTCCAGTTTTTGTCTGAGGATATTTCCTTTATCACCGAAGCCGTCCATATGGTGAATGCCCTTAGTAACTTTTTCTTGGAAAGGGATTCCCCAATCTTCTATGAGAAGAAAGGTATAACTGTGTGAGTAGAATGCACAGGTCACAAAGCAACTAATCGGAGGCTTCTCTCAAGTTTCCATCTGCAGATATTTCCGTTTTCACAATAAGCCTTAAAGCACTCCCGAATATTCCTTCGCAGACTAAACACAGTGTTAGAATACTGATCAATGAAAGTGGAAGCTGAACAATGCAAGTGGAACTCATATGACACAGAGTAGTTTCACAAAAAGCTTCTTTCGGGTTTTTATCTGAGAATATTTCTTCTTTTGCATATTCTTAAGAGCGTTCCCAAATGTCCTTTCTCAGGTTCCACAGAAACAGTGATTTCAAACTGCTCAATACAAACAACGATTTAAGTCTATGAGATGAATACACACGTCACAAAGCAGTTTCTCAGAAACCTTCTCTCCAGTTTTTATCTGAAGAGAATTCCTTTTTCACCATTGGCCTGAATGTGTTCCCGAATGTCCCTTTGAGGATCTGTCTATGATGGAGTTTCCAAAATGCGTAATATAAAGAAGGTTTTATCTATGCGAGGTGAATAAACATATCTATCAAAAAGCAGTTTCACAGAAAGCTTCTTTAAAATTTTTTCTCTGAAGATATTTCCTTTTTCAACATAGCCATCCATATACTCCCCAATGTCCCTTGGTAGCTTTTTCTCCAAAATTGATTCCCCAATCCTCTGTGAGAACAAAGGTATAACTCTGTGAGTAGAATGCACACATCACAAAGCAACTCCTCGGAACGCTTCTCTCCAGTTTCAATTTGAAGTTATTTCCGTTTTCACCACAAGCCTCAAAGCACTCACGAATAACTCTATGGGATGAATACACAGATCACAAAGGAGCTGCTCAGAAAGCTTCCCTCCAATTTTCAATGGAAGACATTTCCTTGCTTGCCACAGGCCTCCAGTTGCCACTTAATTTCCCTTGGCAGATTCCTCAAAGACAGAGTTTCCAAACTGAACAACATAGAGTAAGCAATAACTCTGAGAATTGAATGCGCATATCAGAGAACAGTTTCTTGGAATGCTTCTTTCTGGGTTTTATTTGAAGATATTTCACTTTTAACCATAGTCTTCAATGCACTGTGAAATATCACCTTTTCAGTTTTACAGAAACGGTTTCAAACATTGCCTCATGAGAAAAGAGGTATAACTACCTGAGTGGAATGAACACATCACAAAGCAGTTTCTCAGAAAGATTCTCTCCAGTTTTTACCTGAAGATACTTCCTTTTTCACCATAGGCCTGAAAGTGCTTCCGAATGTCCCTTTTCGGATCCATCCATGATGGAGTTTCCAAACTGCACAATATAAAGAAAGTTTTATCTATGTGAGATGAATAAACATATATATCACAAAGCAGTTTTACAGAAAGTTTCTTTCCAGTTTTTGTCTGCGGATATTTGCTTTTCCCCATAGCCGTCTATATACTCTCGAATGTCCCTTGGTTGCTTTTTCTCCTAAAGGGAGGCCCCCATCCTCTATGAGAATAAAGGTATAACTCTGTGAGTGGAATGCACACATCACAAAGTAGCTCCTCGGAAAGCCTCAAAGCGATCCCGATTACCCCTTCGCAGACTAAACAAAATCAGTGTTAGAATAGTGTTCAATGAAAAGAGAAGCTTAACTGTGCGACTGGAATTCACACGACACAGAGCAGTTTCACGAAAGCTTCCTTCTGGTTTTTATCTGAGGGTACTTCTTATTCAGCACATTCAAAAGAGCGTTCCCAAATGTCCTTTCTCAGGTTCCACAGAAACAGTTATTTCAAACTGCTCAATCCAAGGATTGATTTAACTCTATGAGATGAATACACACATCACAAAGGAGTTCCTCAGAAAGCTTCTCTCCAGTTTTCAGTGGAAGACATTTCCTTGCTCAACACAGGCCTCTGGCTGCCACTTAACATACCTTTGCAGATTCCTCAAAGATAGAGTTTCCAAACTGGGCAATGTAGTGTAAGTTTTAACTCTGTGAAATGAATGCCCATGTCAGAGAGTAGTTTCTTGGAACGCTTCTTTTTGGGGTTTATTGGAGGATATTTCACTTTTAGCCATAGCCTTCAATGTGCTCCAAAATATCACTTTTTCGGTTTTACAGTAACAATGTTCAAACAGTGCCTTATGAGAAAAGATAATTCCCTGAAAGGAATGCACACATCACAAAGCAGTCTTTCCGAAAGCATCTCTCCAGTTATTTGAAGTTATTTCCTTTGTCACCATAGGCCTGAATGGGATCCCGAGTATCCCTTCGCGGATGCGTCCATGATGGAGTTTCCATGCTGCATAATGTAAAGAAAGCTTTATCTATGAGACATGAATAAACATAGCAAAAAGGAGATTCACCAAAAGTTTCTTTACATTTTTTATCTGAAGATATTTCATTTCTCACAATAGTCCTGAATGGGCTCCCGAATGTCCCTTCACGGATCCGTCCATGACAGAGTCTCTAAGATGTGAAATGTAAAGAAAGCTTTATCTATGTGAGATGAATAAACATATGATAGAGCAGTTTCACAGAAATGGTTTCCCCGAAGCTGTATGAGAAGAGAGGTATAATATGGTGGTTGGAATGCGCACGTTGCAAAGCAGTTCCTCGGAAAGCTTCTCTCCGTTCTCTCTGAACATATTTCCTTTTTCACCTTAAGCCTCAAAGCGCTCCAGAATAACCCTTCGTACACTAAAAATAAACATTTTTAGAAAACTGCTCAAGGAAAAGGGAAGCTTAACTGAGCGAGAGGATTTCACACAACACATAGCAGTTTCACAGAAAGCTTCCTTCTGGTTTTTATCTGAGGATATTTCTTTCTCCATATTCTAAAGAGCGTTCCCAAATGTCCTTCCTCAGATTCCACAGAACCAGTGATTTCAAACTGCTCAATCCAAAGAATGTTTTAATTCTTTGAGATGAATACACATATCACAAAGCAGCTGCTCAGAAAGCTTCTCTCCAGTTTTTGTCTGAAGATATGTCCTTTTTAACCATAGGCCTGAATGTGGTCCCGACTGTCCCTTCGGGGATCTGTCCATGACTGAGTTTTCAATCTGTGTAATATAAGAAACGTTTATCTATGGAAGATGAATAAACATAGCAAAAAGCAGATTAACAGAAAGCTTCTTTCCAGTTTTTATCTGAAGGTATTTCCTTTTGCACCATAGTCCTGAAAGTGCTCCCGAATATCCCTTCATGGATCCGTCCATGGCAGAGTTTCCAAGTTGTCTAATGTAAAGAAAGATATTTATTTATGTGAAATGAACACACATATCACAGAACAGTTTCACAGAAAGGGTTTCCCCGATGCTGTATGAGAAGAGAGGTATAACATTGTGAATGGAGTGCACATGTCGCAAAGTGGTTCCTCGGAAAGCATCTCTCCAGTTTCTCTCTGAAAATATTTCCTTTTTACGGTAAGCATCAAAGCACTCTCGAATATTCCTTCGTGCGCTGAACATTAGCAGTGTTCAAAAACTCTCAATGAAAAGAGAAGCCAAACTGAGCGCGAGGAATTCACACGACACATAGCAGTTTCACGGATAGCTTCCTTCTGGTTTTTATCTCAAGATATTTCTTTCTCCATATTCTAAAGAGCGTTCCAAAATGTACCTCCTCAGATTCCACAGAAGCAGTGATTTCAAACTACTCAATCCAAATAATGGTTTAACTCTATGAGATGAATACACACATCACAAAGCAGTTGCTCAGAAACCTTCTCTCCAGTTTTCATTGGAAGACCTTTCCTTGCTCACCACAGGCCTCCGGGCACCACTTAATATCCCTTTGCAGATTCTTCAAAGATAGTTTCCAAACTGAGCAACGTAGCATAAACATTAACGCTGTGAAATGAATGCACATATCGGAGAGCAGTTTCTTGGAATGCTTCTTCCTGGGTTTTATTTGAGGATATTTCACTTTTCACCACAGTCTCCAATGCACTCTGAAATATCACTTTTTCGGTTTTACAGGAAGAGTGTTCAAACATTGTCTTATGAGAAAAGAGGTATAACTCACTGAGTGGAATGCACACATCACAGAGCAGTTTCTCAGAAAGCTTCTTTCCAGTTTTTAATGAAGATATTTCCTGTTTCACCGAAATCTTGAATTCCATCCTGAATATTCCTTCGCAGATCCATCCATGATGGAGTTTCCAAGCTGCATAATGTAAAGAAAGCTTTATCTCTGTGAGATGAATAAACATAACGAAAAGCAGATTCACAGAAAGCTTCTTTCCAGTTTTTATCTGAAGATATTTCCTTTTTCCCCATAGTCCTGAATGTGCTCCCGAATATTCCTTCGCGGATCCGTCCATGACAGAGTTTCCAAGCTGCGTAACTTAAAGAAAAATTTATCTCTATGAGATGAGTACACATATCACAGAAAGCTTCTTTCCAGTTTTTGTCTGAGGCTATTTTCCTTTTCACCTTAGGCATCAATATGTCCCCGAATATCCCTTGGTAACTTTTTCTCCAAAACGATTTCCCTGATGCTATATGATAAGAGAGGTATAACACTGTGAGTGGAATGCACACGTCACAAAGCAGTTCGTTGGAAAGTTTCTCTCCAGTTTCTATCTGAAAATATTTCCTTTTTCACCGTAAACCTCAAAGTGCTCCCGAATATCCCTTCTCACGCTAAACATAAACAGTGTTAGAAAACTCCTCAATGAAAAGAGAAGCTTAACTGAGTGACAGGAATTCACACAACATATAGCAGCTTCACAGAAAGCTTCCTTTTCATTTTTATCTGAGGACATTTCTTTCTACATATTCAAAGGAGCATTCACAAATGTCCTTCCTCAGATTCCAAAGAAGCAGTGATTTCAAACTGCACAATCCAAAGTGTAGTTTAACTCTATGGGATGAATACACACATCACAAAGCAGTTGCTCAGAAAGCTTCTCTCCAGTTTTCAACGGGAGACGTTTCCTTCCTCACCACAGGCCTCCGGGCGCCACTTAATATTCCTTCACAGATTCCGCAAACTCAGAGTTTCCAAACTGGGCAACATAGGGTAAGGTTTACCTCTGTGAAATGAATGCACATATCCGAGAGCAGTCTCTTGGAACGCTTCTTTCTGGGTTTTATTTGAGGATAGTTCACGTTTTGGAATAGTCTTCAACACGCATCAAAATATCACTTTTTATTTTCTACAAGAACAGTGTACAAACACTGTCTTATGAGAAAAGAGGTATAAATACCTGAGTGGAATGCACATATCACAAAGCAGTTTCTCAGAAAACTTGTCTGCAATTTTTATCTGAAGATATTTCCTTTTTCACCATAGGCCTGAATGTGCTACCGAATGTCTCTTCATGGATCCGTCCATGATGGAGTTTCCAAACTGCGTAATATGAAGAAAGATTTTCTATGTGAGATGAACAAACATAACTATCACAAAGAATTTTCATAGAAAGCTTCTTTTCAGGCCGGGCGCGGTGGCTCAAGCCCGTAATCTGAGCACTTTGGGAGGCCAAGACGGGCGGATCATGAGGTCAAGAGATCGAGACCATCCTGGCTAACACGGTGAAACCCCGTCTCTACTAAAAAATACAAAAAACTAGCCGGCTGAGGTGGCGGGTGTCTGTAGTCCCAGCTACTCAGGAGGCTGAGGCAGGAGAATAGTGTAAACCCAGGAGGCAGAGCTTGCAGTGAGCTGAGATCTGGCCACTGCACTCCAGCCTGGGCTACAGAGCAAGACTCCGTCTCAAAAAAAAAAAAAAAAAAAAAGAAAAGAAAAAAAAAGAATCTTCTTTTCAGTTTTGACTGAGGATATTTCCTTTTACACCATAGCCATTCATATATTCCCTAATGTCCATAGGCGTGAACATGCTCCCGCATATCGCTTGGTACCTTTTTCTTCAAAAGGGTTTCCCCGATGCTGTATGAAAAGAGAGGTATAACATTGTGAATGGAATACACAAGTCACAAAGCAGGTCCTCAGAAAGCTTCTCTCCAGTTTCTATCTGAACATATTTCCTTTTTCACCGTAAGCCTCAAAGTGCTCCCGAATATCCCTTCACACGCTAAACATAAACAGAGTTAGAAATCTGCTGAATGAAAAGAGAAGTTTAACTGAGTGAGAAGAAATCACACGACACATAGCAGTTTCATACAAAGTTTCCTCTGGTTTTGATCAGAGGGTATTTCTTTTTCCATATTCTAAAGAACGTTCCCAAATGTCCTTCGTCAGATTCCACAGAAGCAGTGATTTCAAACTGCTCAATCCAAAGAGTGATTTAATTCTATGAGATGAATACACATATCACAAAGCAGTTGCTCAAACAGCTTCTCTCCAGTTTTCATTGGAAGACATTTCCTTGCTCACCACAGTCCTCCAGGCACAACTTAATATCCTTTCGCATATTCCTCAAAGACAGAGTATCCAAACTGGGCAACGTAGAGTAAGTTTATCTCTGTGAACTGAATGCACATATCAGAAAGTAGTTTCTTGGGATGCTACTTTTTGGGTTTATTTGAGGATATTTCACTTCTCACCATAGTCTTCAATGTGCTCCGAAATATCACTTTTTCGGTTTTACAGGAACCAGTGTTCAAACACTGTGGTATGAGAAAAGAGGTATAACTCCCTGAGTGGAATGCACACATCACAAAGCAGTTTCTCAGAAAGCTTCTCTCCAGTTTTTATCTGAAGATATTTCCTTTATCACCATAGGCCTGAATGTGTTCCAGAATGTCCCTTCGCAGATCCTTCCATTACAGAGTTTCCAAGCTGCATAACGTAAACAAAGCTTTATCTAAGTGACATAAATACACATATCACAGAGCAGTTTCACAGAAAGCTTCTTTCCAGTTTTTGTCTGAGGATATTTCCTTTTTCACCATAGCTGGCCATATACTCCTGAATGTCCCTTGGTAGCGTTTTGTCCAAAAGGGATTTCCCCAATCCCCTATGAGAAGAAATGAATAACTCTGTGAGTGGAATGCACATGTCACAAAGCAGCTCCTCGGAAAACTTCTCTCCAGTTTCTATAGAAGATATTTCCGTTTTCACCATAAGCCTCAAAGTGCTCCCGAGTATCCCTTCGCAGACAAACAGAAATAGTGTTACAATACTTCTCAATGCAAAGGGAAGCTTAACTGTGTAACTACAATTCACGTGACACAGGGCAGTTTCCCAGAAAGCTCCTTCTGAATTTTATTTGAGGGTATATCTTTTTCAGCACATTCAAAAGAGCGTTCCCAAATGTCCTTTCTCTGATTCCACAGAAACAGTGATATCAAACTGCTCAAACCAAAGAATGATTTAATTCTATGAGATGAATACACACGTCACAAAGCAGTTGTTCAGAAAGCTTCTCTCCAGTTTTCAATGGAAGACGTTTCCTTGCTCACCGCAGGCCTCTGGGCGCTACTTTATACCCCTTCACAGATTCCTCAGAGACAGAGTTTCCAAACTGTGCAATGCAGAGCAAGCTTTAACTCTGTGAAATGAATGCATGTATCAGAGAACAGTTTCTTGGAACGTGTCTTTTTGGGTTTTATTTGTGGCTATTTCACTTTTCGTATCATCTTCAATGCACTACGAAATATCACTTTTTCGATTTTACTGGAACAGTGTTAAAACACTGCCTTATGAGAGAGATATATAACTTCCTGAGTGGAATGCACAGATCACAAATGTGTTTCTCAGAAAGCTTCTCTCCAGTTTTATCTGAAGATATTTCCTTTTTCACCATAGGCCGGAAGTTGATCCCAAATGTCCCTTTACAGATCCATCCGTGACGGAGTTTCCAAGCTATGTAATGTAAAGAGAAGTTTATCTATGTGAGATGCATATACATAGCAAAAAACAGGTTCAAAGAAAGCTTCTTTCCAGTTTTTATCTGAAGATATTTCCTTTTTCACCATAGTCCTGAATGTGCACCCGAATGTCCCTTCGCGGACCCATGCATGAAAGTGTTTCCAGGCTGCGTAATGTGAATAAAGCTTTATCTATGTGAGGTGAATGCACATATCACAGAGCACTTTCACTGCAAACTTCTTTTCAGTTTTTGCCTGAGGGTATTAGCCTTTCACAATAGGTGTCAATATGCTCCCGAATATCCCTTGTACATTTTTCTCTAAAAGGGTTTCCTTGATCCTGTATGAGAAGAGAGGTATAACACCGTGAGTGGAATGCACACATCACAAAGCAGCTCCTCGGAAACCTTCTCTCCTGTTTCTATCTGAACATATTTCCTTTTTCACCTTAAGCCTCAAAGCACTCCCCAATATCCCTTCACACGCTAAACATAAACAGAGTTAGAAAACTGCTCAATGAAATCAGAAGCTTGACTGATAGAGAAGAATTCACAGGACACATAGCAGTTTCACAGAAAGCTTCCTTCTGGTTTTTATCTGAGGATATTACTTTCTCCATATTCTTAAGAGCGGTCCCAAATGTCCTTCCTCAGATTCCACAGAAACAGTGATTTCAACCTGCTCAATCCAAAGAATGGTTTAACTCTATGAGATGAATACACACGTCACAAAGCAGTTGCTCAGAAAGCTTCTCTGCTGTTTTCAAAGGAAGACGTTTCCTTGCTCACCACAGGCCTGTGGGCGCCACTTAATGTCCTTTCGCATATTCCTCAAAGACATAGTTTCCCAACTGGGCGATGTAGAGTAAACTTTAAGTCTGTGAAATGAATGCACATATCAGAGAGCAGTTTCTTGGAATGTTTCTTTCTGGGTTTTACTTGAGAATGCTTCACATTTCGCTATAGTCTCATTGCGTTGCGAAATATCACATTTTCGGTTTTACAGGAACAGAGTTCAAACACTGCTTTAGGAGAAAAGTGGTGTAACTCCCTGAGTGGAATGCACACATCACAAATCAGTTCATCAGAAAGATTCTCTTCAGTTTTTTTCTGAAGATATTTCCCTTTTCACCATAGTCCTGAATGTGCTTCAGAATGTCCCTTCACAGATCCATTCATGACAGAGAGTCCAAACTGCGTAATATAAAGAAAGTTTTGCATATGTGAGATGAATAAACATAGCAAAAAGCAGATTCACAGAAAGCTTCTTTCCAGGTGTTATCTGAAGATATTTTCTTTTTCATCATAGTCCGGAATGTGCTCCCGAATGTCCCTTCGCGGATCCGTCCATGAGAGATTTTCCAAGCTATGTAATGTAAAGTAAGCTTTATCTCTGTGAGATGAATCCACATAGCACAGAGCAGTTTCACAGAAAACTTCTTTCCTGTTTTTGTTTGAGGCTATTTTCCTTTTCACCATAGGCGTCAATATGCTTTCAGATATCCCTTGGTACCTTATTCTCCAAAAGGGTTTCCCCGATGCTGTATGAGAAGAGAGGCATAACATTGTGAATGGAATGCACACGTCAAAAAGCAGTTCCTCAGAAAGATTGTCTCCGGTTTCCATCTGAACATATTTCCTTTATTTCCATATTCTAAAGTGCATCCCTTCCTCAGTTTCCACAGAAGCAGTGATTTCAAACTACTCAATCCAAAGAGTGGTTTAACTCTATGAGATGAATACACACATCACAAAGCAGTTGCTCAGAAAGCTTCTCTCCAGTTTTCATTGGAAGACCTTTCCTTGCTCATCACAGGCCTCCGGGCACCACTTGATATCACTTCGCCGATTTCTCAAAGACAGAGTTTCCAAACTGGGCAACGTAGAGAAATCTTTAACTCTGTGAAATGAAAGCACATATCAGAGAGCAGTTTCTTGGAACGCTTGTTTCTGGGTTTTATTGAGGATATTTCACTTTTCATCATAGTCTTTAATGCACTCCGAAATATCACTTTTTCGGTTTTACAGGAATAGTTTCAAACACCGCCTTATGAGAAAAGAGGTATAACTCTCTGAGTGGAATGCGCACATCACTAAGCAGTTTCTCAAAAGCAGTTTTTATCTGAAGAGATTTCCTTTTTCACCATAGGCCTGAATGTGCTCCCGAATGTCCCTTCACGGATCCGTTAATTATGGAGTTTCAAAACTACGTAATATAAAGAAAGTTTTATCTATGTGATATGAATAAACATATCTATCAGAAAGGAGTTTCAAAGAAAGCTTCTTTCCTGATTTTGTCTGAGGATATTTCCTTTTTCACCATAGCCGTATATATAGAATTGAAAGTCCCTTGGTGGCTTTTTCTCCAAAAGGGATTACCCAATCATCTATGAGAAGAAAGGTATAACTCTATGAGTGGAATTCACACATTACAAAGCAGCTCCTCGAAAAGCTTCTCTCCAGTTTCTATCTGAGCATATTTCTTTTTCTGCCATAAGCCTCAAAGAACTCCCGAATATCCATTCGCACGCAAAACATAAACGGTTTTAGAATACTGCTCAATGAAAAGAGAAGCTTAACTGTGTGAGTGCAATTCACACAACACAGAGTAGTTCAACAGAAAACTTCCTTCTGGTTTTTATCTGAGGGTACTTCTATTTCAGCATATTCTAAAGAGCGTTCTCAAATGTCCTTTCTCAGGTTCCACAGAAACAGTGATTTCAAACTGCTCAATCCAAAGAATGATTTAACTCTATGACATGAATACACACGTCACAAAGCCGTTGCTCAGAAAGCTTCTCTCCCCTTTTCAACGGAAGACATTTCCTTGCTCACCACAGGTCTCAGGGGGAGACTTAATATCCCCTCACAGATTCCTCAAACACAGAGTTTCCAAACTGGGCAATGTAGAGTAAGCTTTAACTCTGTGAAATGAATGCACATATCAGAGAGCAGATTCTTGGAACGCTTCTTTCTGCGTTTTTTTTTTTTTGAGGATATTTCACTTTTTCCATTGTCTTCAATGCGCTCCAAAATATCACTTTATCGGTTTTACAGGAACAGTGTTCAAACACTGCCTTATGAGAAAAGAGGTGTAACTCCCTTTGGGGAATACACACATCACAGAGCAGTTTCTCAGAAAGCTTCTCCCCAGTTTTTATCTGAAGAGATTTCCTTTTTCACCATAGGCCTGAATGTGCTCCCGAATGTCCCTTCATGGATCCATCCATGATGGAGTTTCCAAACTGCATAATATAAAAAAGTGTTATCTATGTGAGATGAATAAACATATGTATCACAAAGCAGTTTCACAGAATGCATCTTTCCAGTTTTTGCCTGAGGATATTTCCTTTTTCACCATAGCCGTCCATATACTCTCGAATGTCCCTTGGTAGCTTTTTCTCCAAAAGGGTTTCCCCAATCCTTTATAAGAAGAAAGGTATAACACTGTGAGTGGAATGCACATGTCACAAAGCCGTTCCTCAGAAAACTTCTCTCCAGTTTCTATCCGAACATATTTCCTCTTTTACCATAAGCCTCAAAGCGCACCCAAATAGCCCTTCACAGACTAAACATAAACAGCGTTAGAATACCATTCAATGAAAAAAGAAACTTAATTGTGCAAGTGGAATTCACACGACACAGAGCAGTTTCACAGAAAGCTTCTTTCCAGTTTTTGTCTAAAGCTATTTTCCTTTTCACCTTTGGCATCAATATGCTCCCAAATATCCCTTGGTGCCTTTCTCTCCAAAAGGGTTTCCCCAAAGCTGTATGAGAAGATAGGTATAACACTGTGAGTGTAATGCACACGTCACAAAGCAGTTCGTTGGAAAGCTTCTCCACAGTTTCTATCTGAACATATTTCCTTTTTCACTGTAAGCTCAAAGCGCTATCGAACATCCTTCACACGCTAAATATATACAGTGTTAAAAAATTGCTCAATGAAAAGAGAAGCTTAACTGAGTGAGAGGAAATCACATAACACATAGCAGTTTCTCAGAAAGCTTCATTCTGGTTTTTATCTGAGGATATTTCTTTCTCC
The DNA here is from genome assembly GCF_003255815.1 of Theropithecus gelada. NCBI lineage: Eukaryota > Metazoa > Chordata > Mammalia > Primates > Cercopithecidae > Theropithecus > Theropithecus gelada. Next base: position 42,619,723 of record NC_037676.1, on the reverse strand, counting down.
ATATTCTAAAAAGATTTCCCAAATGCCCTTTCTCAGATTCCCCAGAAACAGTGATTTCAAACTGCTCAATCCAAAGAATGGTTTAACTCTATGAGATGAATACACATATCACAAAGCAGTTGCTCAGAAAGCTTCGCTCCAGTTTTCATTGGAAGACATTTCTTTGCTCACCACAAATCTCCGGGTGCCACTTAATATCCCTTCACAGATTCCTCAATGATAGAGTTTCCAAACTGACCAATGTAGAGTAAGCTTTAACTCTGTGAAATGAATGCATATATCAGAGAGCAGTTTCTTGGAACGCTTCTTTCTGGCTTTCATTTGTGCACGGTTTACTTTTCATCATAGTCTTCAATGATCTCCGAAATATCACATTTTCTGTTTTACAGGAACAGTATTCAAACACTACCTTATGAGAAAAGAGGTATAATTCCATGAGTGAAATACACACATCACAAAGCAGTTTCTCAGAAAGTTTCTCTCCATTTTTTATCTGAAGATATTTCGTTTTTCACCGTAGTCCTGAATGTGCTCCCGAATGTCCCTTCATGGATACTTCCATGACAGAGTTTCCAAGCTGCCTAATGTAAAGAAAGATTTATCTATGTGAGACGAATACACATAGCATAGAGCAGTTTCACAGAAAGCTTATTTCCAGTTTATGTCTGAGGATATTTCCCTTTTCACCATTGGTGTCAATATGCTCCTGGATATTCCTCAGTACCTTTTTTCCAAAAGAGTTTACCCGATGCTGTCTGAGAAGATATGTACAGCACTTGAGTGGAATGCACACGTCACAAAGCAGTTACTTGGAAAGTTTCTCTCCAGTTTCTATCTGAACATATTTTTTTTCTCCATAAGCCTCAAAGCACTCCCGAATATCTCTTCGCATGCTAAACATAAACAGTGTTAGAAAACTGCTCAATGAAAAGAGAAGCTTAACTGAGTGAGAGGAATTCACACAACACATACCACTTTCACAGAAAGCTTCCTTCTGCTTTTTATCTGAGGATATTTCTTCATATTCTAAAGAGAATTCCCAAATGTCCTTCCTCAGATTCCTCAGAAACAGTGATATCAAACTGCTCATTCCAAAGAATGGTTTAACTCTATGAGATGAATACACACATCACAAAGCAGTTTCTCAGAAAGCTTTTTCCAGTTTTTATCTGAAGATATTTCCTTTATCACCATAGGCGGGAATGTCCTCCTAAATGTCTCTTCGCGGCTCTGTCCATGACGGAGTTTCCAAACTGCGTAATATAAGAAAAGTTTTATCTATGTGAGATGAATAAACATAGCAAAAAGCAGATTCACAGAAAGCTTCTTCCAGTTTTTATCTGAAGATGTTTCTTTTTCACCATAGTCCTCAATGTGCTCCCCAATATCCCTTCGCAAATCCATCCATGACAGAGTTTCCAAGCAGCGTAAAGTAAAGAAAGCTTTATCTATGTGAGATGAATACACATATTACAGAACAGTTTCACCAAAAGGATTTGCCCGATGCTGTATAAGAAGAGCGGTATAACACCCTGAGTGGAATGCACACCTCACAAAGTAGTTCCTGGGAAAGCTTCTCTCCAGTTTCTATCTGAAGAGATTTCCTTTTTCACCATAAGCCTCAAAGTGCTCCCAAATATACCTTCATACACTAAACATAAACAGCATTAGGAAACTGCTCAAGGAAAAGAGAAGCTAAACTGTGCGAGATGAATTCACACGACACATAGCAGTTTCACAAAAAGCTTCCTTCTGGTTTTTATCTGTGGATATTTCTTTCTCCATATTCTAAAGAGCACACCCAAATGTCCTTCCTCAGATTCCACAGAAACAGTGATTTCAAACTGCTCAATCCAAAGAATGGTTTAACTCTATGAGACGAATATATACATCAGAAAGCAGTTACTCAGAAAGCTTCTCTCCAGTTTTCTTCGGAAGACATTTCCTTGCTCACCATAGGCCTCCGGGCGCCTCTTAATATCCCGTCTCAGATTCCTCAGAGACAGAGTTTCCAAAGTGGGCAACATAGAGTAAGCTTTAACACGGTGAAATGAATCCTCATATCCGACAGCAGTTTCTTGGAACACTTCTTTATGGGTTTTATTTGCGAATATTTCACTTTTCCCTATAGTCTTCAATGTGCTCCGAAATATCACATTTTGGGTTTTACAGGAACAGTGTTCAAACACTGTCTTATGAGAAAAGAGGTATAACTCACTGAATGGAATACACACATCACAAAGCAGATTCTCAGAAAGCTTCTTTCCAGTTTTCATCTGAAGATATATCCTTTTTCACCATAGGCCTGAATGTGCTCTCGAATGTCCCTTCGTGGATCCGTCCATGACGGAGTTTCCAAACTGCATAATATAAAGAAAGTTTTATCTATGAGAGATGAATAAACATATCTATCACAAAGCATTTTCACAGAAGGCTTTTTTCCAATTTTTTTTCTGAGGATATTTTCTTTTTCACCATAGCCATCCATATGGTGAATGTTCCATGGCAGGTTTTTCTCCAAAAGGGATTACCCAATCCTCTATGGGAAGAAAGGTATAACTTTGTGAGTGGAATGCACACGTCACAAAGCAGCTCCTCGGAAAGCTTCTCTCCAGTTTCTATCTGAACATATTTCCGTTTTCACTATAAGAATCAAAGCGCTTCCGAATATCCCTTCGCAGACTAAACAAAAACAGTGTTAGAATACAGATCATTGAAAAGAGAAGCTTAACTGAGTGAGAGGAATTCACACGACACATAGCAGTTTCACAGAACCTTTCCTTCTGATTTTTATCGGAGGATATTTCTTTCTCCATATTCTAAAGAACGTTTTCAAGTGTCCTTCTTCAGATTCCACAGAAACAGTGATTTCAAACTGCTCAATCCAAAGAATGATTTAACTCTATGAGATGAATACATATGTCACAAAGCAGTTGCTCAGAAAGCTTCTCTCCAGTTTTCAACGGAAGATATTTCCTTGCTCACCACAGGCCTCTGTGTGCCACATAATATCCCTTTGCAGATTCCTCAGTGCCAGAGTTTCCCAACTGGGCAATGTACAGTAAGCTTTAACTCTGTGAAATGAATGCACATATCAGAGAGCAGTTTCTTGTAACACTTCTTTCTGGACTATTTTTGAGGAGAGTTCACTTTTCACCATGGTCTTCAATGTGCTCCAAAATATCACTTTTTTGGTTTTACAGGAACAGTGTTCAAACACTGCCTTATGAGAAGAGAGGTATTACTCCCTGAGTGGAATGTACACATTACAAAGCAGTTTCTCAGAAAGCTTCTCTCCAGTTTTCATCTGGAGATATTTCCATTTTCACCATAGTCCTGAATGTGATCACGAATGTCTCTTAATGGAACCATCCATGACAGAGTTTCCAAGCTGCATAGAGTAAAGAAAGTTGTATCCATGTGAGATGAATAAACATAGGAAAAAGCAGATTTACAGAAAGCTTCTTTCCAGTTTTTATCTGAAGATATTTCCTTTTTCACCATTGTCCTGATTGTGCAGCCGTATGTCCCTTCACGGATCCTTCCATGACAGAATTTCCAAGCTGCGTAATGTAAAGAAAGCTTTATCTATGTGAGATGAATACACATATCACAGAGCAGTTTCACAACAAACTTCCTTCCAGTTTTTGTCTGAGTCTATTTCCCTTTTCATTACAGGTGTCAATATGCTCCTGGATACCCCTTGGTACCTTTTTCTCTAAAAGGGTTTCCCCAGTGCTATATGAGAAGAGAGGTAAAGTACTGTGACTGGAATGCACACAACTCAAGGCAGTTCCTCGGAAAGCTTCTTTCCAGTTTCTATCTGAACATATTTCCTTTTTCACCATAAGCCTCAAAGCGCTCCCGAATATCCCTTCTCATGCCAAACATAGTGTTAGAAAACTGCTCAATGAAAAGAGAAGCTTAACTGAGCGAGACGAATTCACATGACATATAGCAGTTTCACAGAAAGCCTCCTTCTGGTTTTTATCTGAAGATATTTATTTTTCCATATATTAAAGAGCGTTCCCAAATGTAATTCCTCAGATTTCACAGAAGCAGTGATTTCAAACTGCTCAATCCAAACAGTGGTTTAACTCTATGAGATGAATACACACATCACAAAGCAGTTTCCAGAAAGCATCTCTCCAATTTTTATCTGAAGATATTTCCTTTTTCACCATAGGCCTGAATGTGCTCCCAAATGTCCCTTCACAGATCCGTCTATGATGGAGTTTCCAAACTGTGTAATATAAAGAAAGTTTTATCTATGTGAGATGAATAAAGATATCTATCACAAAGGAGTTTCACAGAAAGCTTCTTTCCAGATTTTGTCTGAGGATATTTCCTTTTTCACCATAGCCGTCCTTATATTCCCAATGTCCCTTTGTAGCTTTTTCTCCAAAAAGGATTCCCAAATCCTCTATGAGAAGAAAGGCATAACTCTGTGAGTGGAATGCACACGTCACAAAGCGGCTCCTCGGAAAGCTTCTCTCCAGTTTCTATCTGAAGATATTTCGTTTTCACCTGAAGCCTCATAGTGCTCTCGAATATCCCTACACAGACTAAACAATAACAGTGTTAGAATACTGCTGAATGAAAAGAGAAGCTGGACTGTGTGAATGGAATTCACACGACACAGAGAAGTTTCACAGAAAACTTCTTTCTGGTTTTTATCTGAGGGTATTTCTTTTTCAGTGTATTCCAAAGAGTGTTCCCAAATGTTCTTTCTCAGATTCACTCACCAACAGCGTAAAAGTGTTCCTATTTCTCAACATCCTCTCCAGCACCTGTTGTTTCCTGACTTTTTAATGATTGCCATTCTAACTTGTGTGAGATGGTATCTAATTGTGGTTTTGATTTGCATTTCTCTGATGGTAAGTGATGATGAGCATTTTTTCATGTGTCTGTTGGCTGCATAAATGTCTTCTTTTGAGAAGTGTCTGTTTATATTCTTTGCCCACTTTTTGATGGGGTTGTTTTTTTCTTGTAAATTTGTTTGAGTTATTTATAGGTTCTGGATATTAGCCCTTTTTCAGATGAATAGATTGCAAAAATTTGAGTATTTTTTTCTCCCGTTAGTTGAGACAAGAAAGAGAAGGCTGAAGTAGGAGATATGACTTTCCCTAATATGGAATAAATCTCTGATCAATTCTTTTCCCTTGAAGAGTAGGCCTTTATTATGGAGAGCACGCTGGGTGCGTTTCATCATGATTACTTTTTCATTCCTCCTGCTAGAGTTATGAAGTTGATTTTTTTGGATCTTTACTATAAGGAGCTGTTGGAATTCTTGAAAGTAATAGCTATGAAAAGTATAGAGGTTTCCATTGAGACTGTGATATCCAGGAGTTCAGCCTCCAGCAATTGACCAAAATTACCATTTAAGTGTTTGGACCAGTTTATGGCTGCAGTAGTTTTGGCTCCATGTAACAGATTTCAGTGTGGCTCTGTAGCTGTCACCATTTGTACAGATTTTGGGGTGGCAATTGTTCTGCAGCCTTAATTCTCTAGTGAGTCCAAGAAAAGTAATTGATTTTTAGTTTATCCAGCTGCTTCTTCTTGTAACCATTGGAGTGATGACTTCCAAACTCTTTACATTTCAGAACTGAAACTGGGAGTCCAAGGATTATTTTTGTGTAAATGTCTTGACCAGTAAAGTTCAAGGTGAGACAGATAACTCATTCTTTCAGATATTTCTTGTATCTGTGGCTCCAAAAGTTTATTAAGTGGCATCTTTCTCCTTCTATACTTACTCTAAGAAGTAGTGTTAAGAAAAAAATATCTTAACTCTCCAAAAGGGAAGATTTGGGGAACAAAGAAGCTAAATCACTTGCCAAAGGTGATATAAAAGCATCACAACAAACATAGGTTCAGTACTTAACAAATATGTCAGGTGTTCCTGTTTTTTGACCCAGTTTTGTGCCCTTTTTTACTCCTAGAAGCAAAAATAGCTCTATATTTCACTCTGTAAGTGAGAGGTAGGAACTTTTTAGCTAAGTGATCCTCCAGCACCTGTGATAACTTTAACACACATAGCACCACTCATTCTAGCTGATCATTTTTGCTCATATTGAAAGCACAAATGACTCAGTGCTTCTCAACTACTCCAAAACAGCACAACAGTGAAATCTTTTAAAGCAAGGTCTTTATACATCAGGGATTTCATGAACATGTCTGTAAGAAAACAGAGCTAGAAGCTTTACAATATGTACACAGTAATACACTCTGTGCATCTTACACATCGTCTAATTTCTGGAGATAGCACTTACGCATTGATTTAGAAAATTCGGTGTACAAAGTGAAGGACAAGAACCAAGCAACTTGTTTGAGGACAGCACATTGTGTCTGTAGCACTGTTTTGCCATTGAAAGAGGCCACGTCAGGGCAGTTTGCATCTCACAAGCCAAACCTGGTTTCCTAAATCACACAGCGTTCTCCTCTTAGCTAGGCTCAGCCCACTGGTCCCAAAAGTGAGAGAGGGAATGTGATTTCTATTGTGATGCTGACCCAGCGGGGTGAAAGAGTGCTGACAGCACACAGTCTGGGAGCCTGCAGCAGAAGAGCAGCTTACTTGACAAGGTTCAGCAATCTAAAGTGATATGCAGGACTTGTCCTGTCTCAGTTGCTACCAGCCACAGTACAGAGTGTCAGCAAAAACAAAGGCAGATGAGTCTCTTTATTTTCTATTGCTATCTTAGAAGATCCCATTAACTGCAGTCAGCTGTTATGCTGTACTAATTCTTTTAAACAGTAAGTAAAGAATATCATTAATTTATTTAAAAACCATTCCCAATTGGCAAAAAGGTGAAACAGGAGTGTGATGAGTGACATATTTTGGTTAAGAGTGATTATCCAGGCCAGGCGTGGTGGCTCAAGCCTGTAATCCCAGCACTTTGGGAGGCCGAGACGGGCAGATCACAAGCTCAGGAGATGGAGACCATCCTGGCTAACCTGGTGAAACCCCGTCTCTACTAAAAAATACAAAAAACTAGCTGGGCGAGGTGGTGGGCCCCTGTAGTCCCAGCTACTCAGGAGGCTGAGGCAGGAGAATGGCGTAAACCCGGGAGGAGGAGCTTGCAGTGAGCTGAGATCCAGCCACTGCACTGCAGCCTGGGCGACAGAACGAGATTCCATCTCCAAAAAAAAAAAAAAAAAAAAAAAAAGGAATGATTATCCAGGGACAAAAAGGCCGTGAGTCATATATGTTATAAGTTTTGGAAAAAGATTTTTTCAAGGAAGGCTAAATTATTAAATAAAGAGGAAGTATATATGCAAAGAAAATAATCTACTGAGAAAAAATCATAGAAGCTGAAAATCATAGGTGCTTTTATATTGGATATGAGAAAAATTCATGATATGGTGACTGAAATAAAAAATATAGGAGAATGCCAGCGGTAAATAATTTAAAGTATAGAGGGAATACACGTGCGCGCGCGCACACACACACACACACACACTCTTAGAAAAATAAAGCTCACGCCCATGATTTGCTTGTTTTTTTTCCCCCAGTATTCTCTGGGCAGGATGAATCTGAAGGAGTCACTGCTCTTATAAAAACAATTATTGAATTCCTACTATGGAAAAGGCACTGGGGAAAGAAGTTTTATGAGTCAGTGTAAAATATCCTCTCTGCCATAAAGATACTCCTGTCTACTTGGGATGCCATGGCTACCAAATCTGCAAATCAGAAAGCATTCAGGTTGAAATGTGTTGCCAGATGAGCAGCAGAGGCACGTGCAATAGGAAGCAGAAATTTAGTGGTGTGTAGGAAAAGATTTGACAAGAGACTATTTTTTTTTTCAGATGGAATCTCACTGTGTCACCCAGGCTGGAGCTTAATGGTACGATCTTGTAGGTTAGTCTTTAATTGTAGTATTTGCTTATTTCTGTGGTATAAATACTCTCACTGTGGCTAATTTCAAGCTGCTAATGTTATGTTGACTATAAAAATCCCCCAAAATCTGCAATTGGCTATGCAAATCTATACAGGATTACTCTAGCAGGCCACTGGATCAGACATTTGAGCAATTCTAGCTAAGAAATGCATTTTAAAGACAATGGAAATTAGGTTGTATGTTAAAGGGAAGATAATATAAAACTAGGTTTTGAGGTGGGGTGAAGGCCTATTAATTCCAGATAGAGAACTGGTCATGAGTCCAGACCAGACTTGGAAATTAATGTGAGTGAAGAGAACACAATGACAGGTCTCAAAAAAGGGATCTAATATAGGCGTACAGAGTGGGAAAGAAATCACCACACTCCAGATAGTGTCTTAAGTGATACAAGACAAAGACAGTGTTTTTGCTCTATGTAATGGGAGACTATTGAAACTTTTAGTTGGATCTAAGGCAAGGTTATAAGGTAACAAATTATAAAGATTAGGCTAGAAGAGAGTTAATTGAAGGAGTGAATTGAGACCATAAGCAGGCTCCCCAGGAAGTATATTCTGAGACAGAGCTTACAAGTCACTTATTGGGAAGTGATCTCAGAATCAATACCTGTTGGGAGAATGAAGAAAACAGGTTTGGGCAAGGACAGCAGTTGAACTGTAAGACAGTCACAACAAAGACCTCGGTCGTCCTCTGGAACTTGAGCTGGGATGACCCTGTTACCAAATGTCTCAAATTGGGGTGAGGACAGTTGGTCTTTTTATTCTGACAGCAACAGGTTATTAGATGTGAGCTGCTCCCAGAAGGATGTGACCTTCAGAGGCATCGTTCTTTAGTCAAGTGCAAGTCCCAGAAAGGGACTAGCCGAGACCCGCAGACTACCAACACCCCAGGCAGCTGGGGGAATTAATTCTGCAGTCTTGAAATAGGGAATCTGGGTTGCACATCCTAGCACTACGTATCTTTTTCTTAAAATACAGGTAAATTAATGAGAAACTTGTGCAAGGTAGAAATGGAATTGGAAAGAAAGATATACCAGTGAGATACATTTCTAGGGCAGATTTTTATTACAATATTAATTTTTCACTTTTACAAGTTCCAATTTATTCAAAGTAATTTTCACAGCCTCTTGGTTGCTCATTTTATGATTCTGCTTTTATTTCTATTCATTATATTTTTAAACATTATGTTCCTTATCTGATATTTCAAATATCCAAAGTACTTAGTGTATAAATCTGTTGTTTATTGTTTTCCCATAGTCTCACTAATGATGAGTTATTTCACTGTGTGTTTGGTGATATTTGATGATGAGGCCATGTTTACCTGAATATAATCAGTGGGAACCTGGGGGCTGTTACAGAGATACCTTCCTCAGAGAGGATTTGCAATTGATCTCATCTGGCAGCCAGGTGCTCTCTGAATCTGAGGTTCTTTCCAGGAATCCAGATCAGTGCAGATCTCTCAGGTTCAGCTACCTTTACTTGTACCTTTTGACAGTGCTAGTCTTCTGTTTTGTCCAATGTTCGTTGCTATCTGGTCTCCAATCTCTTCTATGATTCAGATTAGTGTGGTTTTGTTTTGCTTTGTTTCTTTTTCTTTTTTTTTCTTTTGAAGTGGGTAGGGATAGGAGTTTTGCTCACTTTTGTGGAATCCACTGATGTCCTAAAGAATGTACTGTATGGAGGAAGTACTTGTTCTAAACTATGACGGTATAATGAAATATCTAGTCTATCATACTCCTGGAAGCCAAAATGGTTGGAGACATTGTCTGAGGAAGATAAAGCCTTGAAACAGGAGTTTCCAATTTCTGGAATAGAGTACTGAAATCATGATGAACTGAAATGGAAGTCAGGAGAGAAAGTCTCTTTTGAATTGTTTCAGAGGAAGGTGATGAGCTCTAATGTCTTCCACTATATTCTATACATGCTATATTAAATACTTCAGTGTGAATCAATGCTAAATGTATATGCAAAAATATTTCAAATAAAAGCTAACACAACTTTCAGGGTGATTTGGTAACCTACAAATAGTACAAATGTATTTAATTTTAGAGTTTTTAATCATTATTTGGGGTAAGATAACATTAAATTTAGTAAGAAACACTTGATATTTGTGATATTTCAGTCCATTGGGTATTTAAAATGTGATCATCTGTGAATAGAAGTGGCTTAAATTAGCCAACATTAGCTACTTACATGAAGAAACATATAAATGAAATTTCAAAATGAGACACATGTCACAAATATTTTGTATCTTACACAGGGTACTCCCAAGTAAAGCAGGTTGACTTAATTTGCATGAGGTGAAAGTTTAATTTTATAAACCAATTATTTGTTTGGTTATATATTAATTTGGGTCACTTTATAATATGTTTTAATATTTTGTAGGATAAAGTCTCCTCTTTTACCCTTTGATTTTATTTTCCAGATGGCTTTACTTGGCTATTATTTTTTAATTTCACATTAGCTTTAGAATGAATTTGTTTAGGTTTTCCCCTCTGAAATCTTATATTTTTGTTATTGTATTAAATTTATGAATTAACTTGGGTGGTTTATATCTTTATTATGTCTTCCTACCTAGGAACATGACATGACATGACATGAGTTTTTCATTGATTAAATATTTGTTTATGTGTTTCAGGAGAGCTTGCTTTTTTGTCGTTGTTGTATAATGGGTCTTCTTGCCAGTATAATGCTAAATTATTGTGATGGTAGTGGGCATCCTACTTTATTCCCAATTTTTTAATTTTTTTTATTATTATTATACTGTAATTATGCTGCTATAAAGACACATGCACACGTATGTTTATTGCAGCACTATTCACAATAGCAAAGACTTGGAATCAACCCAAATGTCCATCAGTGACAGATTGGATTAAGAAAATGTGGCACATATACACCATGGAATACTATGCAGCCATAAAAAAGGATGAGTTTGTGTCCTTTGTAGGGACATGGATGCAGCTGGAAACCATCATTCTTAGCAAACTATCACAAGAACAGAAAACCAATTTTTTAATTTTTATGGGGAATTCATCTGAGGAACATAACTATTGTGATTGGGCTGAAATTTTTATATAGTTTCCTTAATACAAAGTCTAAGTTATTTTGGCTGTGACATACCAACTCAGTAAAGTTATATCCTTAGATGAAAATGATATATTTACATAAGTTTATAAAAACATATATATCTGTAAAATATACAATAACAATAGAAATAGTAAAATAATAAAAATAATTGAATGCAACTTAATATTTACCTGGGATATTCAAATTGTCTTTATAAATTTTGTTGAGTCTAAGGTAAAAGACATTGCATTTTGTAATGGTCCTTTTCCCCAAATTCACTTAACATGCCACTTGCATATTTTAACCATAAGTATCCCCATGATGTATATATAATAGAGCTTTGAAGAATGCGGCAGATCATATTTTCTAGAAAGGTAACAATAAAATCACCCTTTCTCATACTATTACACAATGTACCCTCACCCCACCCTCAATAAAAGGTGGCAAATTTGTTTCCTATTGAATCTGGGTGGGCTTGTATTTGCTTTGATCAATAGATACTGGAAAAGTAACACCCTGTGACTTCTGATGTTAGATCATAAAAGGCATTGCAGCTCCTGTCTTACTCATTTGAACACTTGTGCTTGGAGTCCCTAGCCACTATGTAAGGAGTCTGACTACTTTGAGGTTACCATCATGTGAAGAAGTCAAGCCACACAGAAAGGCCATAGAGAGGTGCTCCACTTGGCAGTCTTAGTCTTCAAGCCACCCAACCCAGGCACCAGACATCTTAAGATGATTGCAGATCCCAGCCACTAAGCTGTTTCTAGGCTTTGAATCTTTCTACCTAGGCCTCAGGGATCATGGAGCACAGAGAAGCCATTCCCCACTGTGTCTTGCCCAAATTCCCGACCCATTGGAGTCCATGAACACGGAAAATGTTGAACTTTACTGAGACCTGTTTTTCTGGAAAACAATGGCAAACAAATATTTCCACCCCTTTACGTTCTGAGAAATAGCTTACTGCAAATAACCATCCTTCCCCATGTGATGCAGATATGACTTATGAATGCTTCTCTTGTTGACCTATGACCAGGCTAGACATAGCCTCCAAATTCCTGTTCTTTGTTTCATAAATGATCAACTGAACTGTTTTGTCAGTGTTAACTCAGAAATTAAACACTTTAGGTGGGATTATTTCATCATAAAATTATCAAAAATGTCTTCTCTCAGATGTTTACTGGATGCTATTTTGAATAAGGTCTTTTTAGAAATTCATTAGAGTAAGGGGAATATTTCATGTTATATTCAAAATTACTTAATTTCACTATAGTTGAGAATGGTATTGATTAATTTTATCTAGGTTCATCTAAAGTGTTATCAATTAAATAAGGATAACATGAAATAAATTGTGTAATTAGTATGTAACAGAAACTTGACTTCTAACACATTGATACATATTAAGCTAAAGAAGAAATACACTAATAAAGCATCGATTGTGCACCAGGTCTTTCATATCCATTACCTCATTTAACCCACAAAGCAATCCTGAGAAAATATTTTTAATTACATTTTTATAGGTGATAAGATGCTCTTTCTCATGATAATTTAATTCATCCTTTGAAACTTTAATTCTCTGTAAAATAAAACCCAATCCTTCACATAATAGATGAAGACAAAATCAATACTATGGAAATGAGAAAACATTTCCTTAATGTTTTCATGACAAAGATGAGACATGACTTGATCTCATCTGCCTACATTCCTCTGGGTAACAACTAAAATTTTAGGAATAAACAGGATTGTGTTACACATATACTTAGCTAGGTAGGGAAGCAGAGATAAGGAGTTCTAATCTGCTTTGTGCACTCATTAGCGTGATGGCCTTTGGCAAATTTTCTGTACTCTTTGAGTTTCAGTTAGGCTGGGCTACCAGTTGAGTATTTGTCCCCCACAAAACTAATGCTGAAATTTAATTCCCACTGTGGCAGTATTGAGACATGGGGCCTTTAAGAGGAGATTGGATCATGACATGATTGGTTTAACCATTCATGGATTAATGGGTTATCAGGGGAGGGGAGCTGGTGGCTTTATAGGAGGAAGAAAGACTTGAGCTAGCCCCTTGGCACACTCAGCCTCCTTGCCACGTGATGCCCTGCACCCCTACCAGCAAGAAGTGTCTCACCAGTTGTGACCCCTGGACCTGGTACTTCTCAACCTCCATAAATACAAGAAATGAATTCCTTTTCTTTATAAATTACCCAGTTTCAGAGATTGTGTTATGAGTAATGGAAAACTAAGATATTGTGTCCAGCTATAAAATGGAAATGTGAATTCCTGACTACATACAATTCCTGAATATTTTAAGGTTAAAATTAGACATAAACTAAGTAGTTCCTGGAAACTGAAGTTTCCAAGTCCTCTTTGAAAGCAATGCACTTAAAATTAGAACTTCGCAAAACCAATGCATGTAGAATCAGAACATGTTCATGTATATTATCTCACTTGAACCTCACTTCCAAACCAAATTTGCTGATATGATCCATATGCCTGCAATGTTTCTCAGTTATGAATACAAAAATCTTACCCAGACTTTAAGACACTTCAAATACCATTTAACCCAAACTTTCTTTGATCCTAATGATTATGTGCAATTTTTCCTTCCTTAAACAAACAAACAAACAACCTTCCATGGCACTCTGTGCCTTTTCTTTATGACATTGTTAACATTTAGAGTTTTCTTTTCTACAAGTTGTTTCCCACTTCCAGGCTGCAGGCTCCTGGGTAGTAAGGACTGTTTATTTACAGAAGCTCCTGTACCCTGTCCTTTGCAGAGAGTGGGAAGCTCAATATGTATTTTTTTTGTCAATTGAATTCTGTAAAACTGTGTTAATATTAATAATCTTTCTCTAAGATGTGATAAAAACAACTTTTGATTTTGCACATAAAAATGTAGGGTAAATAATAAAATGAAGGTTAGTAAGCTTCAATGTCTGATTTATCACTGTTGTGAATAATCTCAATTAATTCGATTATGTCCATAGTCTTTGACATGTTACAGTTTTTCATGTCTTTGTTAGTGAAGTTTCATCTATGCAAAGTAATTTTAAGGACACCCTATAATCTCAGGGTATATGAGTAATGTTACTCTTTAAAGAAGATCTAAATTAAATAGATTCCTTGATATCAGTAGTATATTTTGTGCAGTTTCTATATAATATCTTCAGGATTATTCTCGTCAAAATAATTGGTTAAATTCTTTTTTACCTTGGAGGGTCTTGACAGCCTTTGGTGCCACTAGCGGATACTCTGTGGTGTGTTCTCAAACAATGTTAATTTCTTCAGATTCTAGTCAGTATGAATTACCTGAGGACTGAATATAAAACCTAGCTTTTTTTTGTTTTGTTTTTTTGAGATGGAGTTTCACTGTCACCAGGCTGGAGTGCAGTGGCGCGATCTCGGCTCATTGCAGCCTTTGCATCCCAGGTTCTAGTTATTCTCATGCCTCAACCTCCTGAGTAGCTGAAACCTAGATCTTTTGATACAACTCTCATTCCTTTTGTATTTTATTTTCAGATAGGAAACTTGGAAGAAAATTAAATACATTACAATTTAGTTGCTCATTAGCTGCTGATAATAATATAGCCCCCCTCTTTTTTTAATTATACTTTAAGTTCTAGGGTACATGTGCACAACGTGCAGGTTTGTTACATATGTATATTTGTGCCATATTGGTGTGCTGCACCCATCAATTTGTCATTTACATCAGGTATAACTCCCAATGCCATCCCTCCCCCCTCCCCCCTCCCCATAATAGGCCCCAGTGTGTTATGTTCCCCTTCCCGAGTCCAAGTGATCTCATTGTTCAATTCCCAACTATGAGTGAGAACATGCGGTATTTGGTTTTCTGTTCTTGTGATAGCTTGCTGAGAATGATGGTTTCCAGCTGCATCCATGTCCCTACAAAGGACACAAACTCATCCTTTTTAATGACTGCATAGTATTCCATGGTGTATATGTACATTTTCTTAATCCAGTCTGTCACTGATGGACATTTGGGTTGATTCCAAGTCTTTGCTATTGTGAATAGTGCCACAATAAACATATGTGTGCATATGTCTTTATAGCAGCATGATTTATAATCTTTTGGGTATATACCCAGTAATGGGATGACTGGGTCATATGGTATTTCTGGTTCTAGATCCTTGAGGAATTGCCGTACTGTTTTCCACAATGGTTAAACCAGTTTAAAATCCCACCAACAGTGTAAAAGTGTTCCTATTTCTCCATATCCTCTCCAGCACCTATTGTTTCCTGACTTTTTAATGATTGTCATTCTAACTAGTGTGAGATGGTATCTCATTGTGGTTTTGATTTGCATTTTTCTGATGGCCAGTGATGATGAGCATTTTTTCATGTATATGTTGGCTGTATGCATGTCTTCTTTTGAGAAATGTCTGTTCATATCCTTTGCCCACTTTTTGATGGGGTTCTTTTTTTCTGGTAAATTTGTTTGAGTTCTTTGTAGGTTCTGGATATTAGCTCTTTGTCAGATGAGTAGATTGCAAAAATTTTCTCCCATTCTGTAGGTTACCTGTTCACTCTCATGGTAGTTTCTTTTGCTGTGCAGAAGCTCTATAGTTTAATCAGATCCCATTTGTCAATTTTGGCTTTTGTTATCGTTTCTTTTGGTGTTTTAGACATGAAGTCCTTGCCCATGCCTATGTCCTGAATGGCATTACCTAGATTTTCTTCTAGGGTTTTTATGATATTAAGTCTAACATTTAAGTCTCTAATCCATCTTGAATTAATTTTTGTATAAGGAGTAAAGAAATGATCCAGTTTCAGCTTTCTACCTGTGGCTAGCCAATTTTCCCAGCACCATTTATTAAATAGGGAATCCTTTCCCCATTTCTTGTTTTTTTCAGGTTTGTCAAATTTCAGATGGCTGTAGATGTGTGGTATTTTTTCTGAGGACTCTGTTCTGTTCCATTGGTCTATATCTCTGTTTTGGTACCAGTACCATGCTGTTTTGGTTACTGTAGCCTTGTAGTATAGTTTGATGTCAGGTAGTGTGATGCCTCCAGTTTCGTTCTTTTGACTTAGGATTATCTTGGAAATGCGGGCTCTTTTTTGGTTCCAAAAAAAGCAGTTTTTTCCAACTCTGTGAAGAATTGGTAGCTTGATGGAAATGGCATTGAATCTATAAATTTCCTTGGAGAATACGGCCATTTTCACGATATTGATTCTTCCTATCCATGAGCATGGTATGTTCTTCCATTTGTTTGTGTCCTCTTTTATTTCACTGAGCAGTGGTTTGTAGTTCTCCTTGAAGAGGTCCTTTACATCACTTGTAAGTTAGATTCCTAGGTATTTTATTCTCTTTGAAGCAATTGTGAATGGAAGTTCATTCATGATTTGGCTCTCTGTCTGTTACTGATGTATAAGAATGCTTGTGATTTTTGTACATTAATTTTGTATCCTGATACTTTGCTGAAGTTGCTTATCAGCTTAAGGAGATTTTGGGCTGAGATGATGGGATTTTCTAAATATACGATCATGTCATCGGCAAACAGGGACAATTTGACTTCTTCTTTTCCTAACTGAATACCCTTGATTTCTTTCTCTTGCCTGATTCTCCTAGCCAGAACTTCCAACACTGCGTTGAATAGGAGTGGTGAGAGAGGGCATCCTTGTCTTGTGCCAGTTTTCAAAGGGAATGCTTCCAGGTTTTGCACCTTCAGTATAATATTGGCTGTAGGTGTGTCATAAATAGCTCTTATTATTTTGAGATACGTTCCATCAATACCGAATTCATTGAGAATCTTTAAGCATGAAGGGTTGTTGAATTTTGTCAAAGGCCTTTTCTGCATCTATTGAGATAATCATGTGGTTCTTGTCTTTGGTTCTGTTTATATGCTGGATTAAGTTTATTGATTTGCATATGTTGAACCAGCCTTGCATCCCAGTGATTAATCCCACTTGATCATGGTGGATAAGCTTTTGGATGTGCTGCTGGATTTGGTTTGGAGTATTTTATTGAGGATTTTTGCGTCGATGTTCATCAGGAATATTGGTCTAAAATTCTCTTTTTTGTTGTGTCTCTGCCAGGCTTTGGTATCAGGATGATGTTGCCCTCATAAAATGAGTTAGGGAAGATTCCCTCTTTTTCTATTGATTGGAATAGTTTCAGAAGGAATGGTACCAGCTCCTCCTTGTACCTCTGGTAGAATTCGGCTATGAATCCGTCTGGTCCTGGACTTTTTATGGTTGATAGGCTATTAATTATTGCCTCAATTTCAGAGCCTGCTATTGGTCTATTCAGGGATTGGACTTCTTCCTGGTTTAGTCTTGGGCGAGTGTAAGTGTCCAGGAAATTATCCATTTCTTCTAGGTTTTCTAGTTTATTTGCGTAGAGGTGTTTATAGTATTCCCTGATGGTAGTTTGTATTTCTGTGGAGTTGGTGGTGATACCCCTTTATCATTTTTTAATTTTGTCTATTTCATTCTTCTCTCTTTTCTTCTTTATTAGTCTTGCTAGCAATCTATCAATTTTGTTGATCTTTTCAAAAAGCCAGCTCGTGGATTCATTGATTTTTTTGGAGGTTTTTTTTGTGTCTCTATCTCCTTCAGTTCTGCTCTGATCTTAGTTATTTCTTGCCTTCTGCTAGCTTTTGAATGTGTTTGCTCTTGCTTCTCTAGTTCTTTTAATTGCGATGTTAGGGTGTCAATTTTAGATCTTTCCTGCTTTCCCTTGTGGGCATTTAGTGCTACAAATTTCCCTCTACACACTGCTTTAAATGTGTCCCAGAGATTCTGATATGTTGTGTCTTTGTTCTCCTTGGTTTCAAAGAACATCTTTATTTCTGCCTTCATTTTCTTATGTACCCAGTAGCCATTCAGGAGCAGGTTGTTCAGTTTCCATGTAGTTGAGCGATTTTGATTGAGTTTCTTAGTCCTGAGTTCTAGTTTGATTGCACTGTGGTCTGAGAGACAGTTTGTTATAATTTCTGTTCTTTTACATTTGCTGAGGAGTGCTTTGCTTCCAACTATGTGGTCAATTTTGGAATAGGTGCGATGTGGTACTGAGAAGAATGTATATTCTGTTGATTTGGGGTGGAGAGTTCTGTAGATGACCATTAAGTCCGCTTGGTGCAGAGTTGAGTTCAATTCCTGGATATCCTTGTTAACTTTCTGTCTCATTGATCTGTCTAATGTTGACAGTGGGGTGTTGAAGTCTCCCATTATTATTGTATGGGAGTCTAAGTCTCTTTGTAAATCTCTAAGGACTTGCTTTATGAATCTGGGTGCTCCTGTATTGGGTGCATATATATTTAGGATAGCTAGTTCTTCCTGTTGAATTGATGCCTTTACCATTATATAATGGCCTTGTCTCTTTTGATATTTGATGGTTTGAAGTCTGTTTTATCAGAGACTAAGATTGCAACCGCTGTTTTTTATTTTTGTTCTCCATTTGCTTGGTAGATCTTCCTCCATCACTTTATTTTGATCCTATGTGTGTCTCTGCATGTGAGATGGGTCTTCTGAATACAGCAAACTGATGGCTCTTGACTATCTATCCAATTTGCCTATCTGTGTCTTTTAATTGAACCATTTTGTCCATTTACATTTAAGATTAATATTGTTATGTGTGGACTTGATTCTGTCATTGCGATATTAGCTGGTTATTTTGCTCGTTAGTTGATGCAGTTTCTTCCTAGCCTCTATGGTCTTTACATTGGGGCATGTTTTTGCAATGGCTGGCACCAGTTGTTCCTTTCCATGTTTAGTGCTTCCTTCAGGATCTCTTGTAGGGCAGGCCTGGTGGTGTCAAAATCTCCAAGTATTTGCTAGTCTGTAAAGGATTTTATTTCTCCTTCACTGATGAAACTTAGTTTGGCTGGATATGAAATTCTGGGTTGAAAATTCTTTTCTTTAAGAGTGTTGAATATTGGCCCCCACTCTCTTCTGGCTTGTAGAGTTTCTGCTGAGAGATCTGCCATTAGTCTGACGGGCTTCCCTTTGTGGGTAACCTGACCTTTCTCTCTGGCTGTCCTTAACATTTTTTCCTTCATTTCAACTTTGGTGAATCTGACAATTATGTGTCTTGGGGTTGCTCTTCTCGAGGAGTATCTTTGTGGCATTCTTTGTATTTCCTGAATTTGAATGTTGGCCTGCCTTACTAGGTTGTGGAAGTTCTCCTGGATGATATCCTGAAGAGTGTTTTCCAACTTGGTTCCATTTTTCCCCTCACTTTCAGGCACCCCAATCAGATGTAGATTTGATCTTTTCACATAATCCCATATTTCTTGGAGGCTTTGTTCATTTCTTTTTCCTTTTTTTCTCTAGACTTCTCTTCTCGCTTCATTTCATTCATTTGATCTTCAATCATTGATACTCTTTCTTCCAGTTGATCGAGTTGGTTACTGAAGGTTGTGCATTTGTCACGTATTTCTCGTGTCATGGTTTTTATCTCTGTCAGTTCGTTTATGACCTTCTCTGCATGATTATTCTAGTTATCCATTCTTCCATTCTTTTTTCAAGATTTTTAGTTTCTTTGCGCTGGGTATGTAGTTCTTCCTTTAGCTCTGAGATGTTTGATTGACTAAAGCCTTCTCCTCTCAACTTGTCGAATTCATTCTCCGTCCAGCTTTGATCCGTTGCTGGCGATGAGCTGTGTTCCTTTGGAGGGAGAGATGCGCTCTGATTTTTTGAATTTCCAGCTTTTCTGCCCTGCTTTTTCCCCATCTTTGTGGTTTTATCTGCCTTTGGTCTTTGATGATGGTGACGTACTGTTGGGGTTTTGGTGTGGGTGTCCTTCCTGTTTGTTAGTTTTACTTCTAACAATCAGGACCCTCAGCTGTAGGTCTGTTGGAGATTGTTTGAGGTCCATGCCAGACCCTGTTTGCTTGGGTATCAGCAGCAGAGGCTGCAGAATATAGAATATTGCTGAACAGTGAGTGCTGCTGTCTGATTCTTGCTCTGGAAGCTTCGTCTCAGGGGTGTACCCAGCCATGTGAAGTGTGAGGTGTCAGTCTGCACGCAGTGGGGGATGTCTCCCAGTTGGACTACTCAGGGGTCAGTGACCCACTTGAGCAGGCAGACTCTCCGTTCTCAGATCTCAATCTCTATGCTGGGAGATCCACTTCTCTCTTCAATGCTCTCAGACAGCTGTAGGACTCCACCCCGAGGTGGAGGCTACAGAGACAGGCAGGCCTCCTTGAGCTGTGGTGGGCTCCACCCAGTTCGAGCTTCCCGGAGGCTTTGTTTACCTACTTAAGCCTCAGCAATGGCGGGTGTCCCTCCCCCAGCCTCGCTGCCGCCTTGCAGTTAGATCTCAGACTGCTGTGCTAGCAATGAGGGAGGCTCTGTGGGCTGGGACCCTCTGGGCCAGGTGTGGGATATAATCTCCTGGTGTGCCACTTGCTAAGACCCTTGGTAAAGCACAGTATTAGGGTGCAAGTTACCCAATTTTCCAGTTGTTGTGTGTCTCAGTTTCCCTTGGCTAGAAAAGGGATTCTCTTCCCCCTTGTGCTTCCCAGGTGAGAGGATGCCTCGCCCTGCCTCAGTTCTTGCTGGTCGGGCTGCACCAACTGACCAGCACCGATTGTCTGGCACTCCCCAGTGAGATGAACCTAGTACCTCAGTTGAAAATGCAGAAATCCCCTGTCTTCTGTGTCACTCACACTGGGAGCTGGAGGCTGGAGCTGTTCCTATTCGGCCATCTTGCTCCCCATCCCCTCCCCCTTTTTTTTAAATGATTGAACCTTTTTCCTCCACTGATGGCTGAGGTCTGAGGTCTCTTAATCTGTATTTAACCTAACTGATTTGTGCAGGACATGACTTACTTGTTGGTATAATGTGTCACATAACATTTTTTATGAAACTAATATAGCTATGTTCCATCAACCCTGTGGTATGTGATATTTATATATGACATTATATATGTTTTTATAATATTAGGAACTCAGAAGAAATTCAATATTAAATATATTTTTTCCAAAAATTGTATTTATGGGAATTATCAGGTAAAACATAGAGAGGGGTTTGTTATTTTCTTATTCTATGTGAGTTCTTCTATGGCAATAAAAGTAGAAGTTATTTTTTAACCTGCTGAATGATGCAAAAGTGCACATGTTGCAGAGTATAGTAACGCCTTCTACTGTTAGGTAAGACAATTTAGATGTTTCATTTATCCAACAAACATATGTTGAGTCCCTATCATGTTCCAAATACCATGCAGTTTGCTGGGGACACAACACTGAACAAAACAGGTGAAGTTCTTCCTCTCATGGAGCCTATAATGTAGTTGGGCATTAGTTTCTTCATGAAAGTGATAATTTTTGCAATTTAAGAAGAAATAAATTGCAATCTTTCATCCCTTATGATAGTACATAAGTTCCATGAGGACAGAATCTTTGTTTTTTGATCACTGACTTATCCCAAGTGCCTAGAACAGTGTTTGACACACATTAGATTCTCAATAAATATTTGTTGAATATTTATTCAACAAATAAATAGTATAAATAAGTACTCTCAACAAATGCTTCATTTGTTGAAATTTCTCTTATGTGTTCAGCATCTTATGGGACCATGCAGATGTCACTGGGTGGGGTGGGAGGTTGGTACAATTTTATCACAGGAACAGTAGGAAATTACATTTTCTTGACCTGAGCTCTCATCTGCATAAGCCGAACCTTCCAGTGTCCCTCAAAATTTTCCTCATCTTTTGGAAATCCCTCAGAGTATTTCTCAACATAGACAAGTGTACAATTACCACCCACATCTGGCTGATTTTTCCCTTCAGGTCCCAGTTCTGCTCATCAGCATCCTCCAGCAATGAAGCTGATGGAGGTGCTCATCATTGACCTCACTGCTGGGCAGTAGGTCTCCATCAGGACAGTGATGTGGTTTGTGCCAAGCACACCATCTCTTTCTGTTTCTGAAATGCATTCTCATTTTCCCCACTTTGTTTCACCCCAGGAACTCTGAAGTGATGCTGCTCATGCTCTGCGTCTCTGAACCCTCTTTTGAGAAGAACGTGGTAAGCAGTGCTCTCTCTTCAGAGCTCTCACATAAGTTGCTAAGTCTGGGAGAAGGCACAGGTAGTCCTTGCTGCTCTCTCGCTTTCTTTTTCTTCCTTATGCAGACTGATGCTCAGAAATGGTGGACTCAGCATGGCCCAAGCATAAGCCTCCACTACAGAACAAATTTGGTAGCAACATGAGATTCAAGGACTAAAGAAATTGTCCAGTATTGCAAAGCTGGAACATGACAGGGGACTCTGTTGTTCCCATAATAAAGATAGCAGCTTCAATTCTAAATCCTGTTATTAGATCTGAACATCTCAAAACAATTTTTTTTCCTAACTGTAGAAAACTAAGCATTCATATCCTCAAATAAGCAAAATGCCTTCATGGATGAAGAGAATGTAAACAGGAGCATACATTTGTAGATTCTAGGTGCATGTTATTCTATTAAAAGTTAGGTTGAAAAAACTTGGTAAGAATTTATTAGGCATTTACTTGTGTCTGGCACTATTGATCATAAAGGTAGAAGATAAAGTTTTTGTTAATCTCAATTTTTTTTTGGAAAAGGGAGAACTCCCAAGTTAAAGGCAGATATTAGTAGATTGTACAGCTACATATGTGGTATGATTTTTTAGTTTTTAAGAAGATCCACTGAACCTCTCGATTCCTTACTCTGTATGCTTATCCAGGAAACTGTATTAGGAGAGATGCACTTTTTATTTTTCAGTCAGTTCAATGCAAGGAATGATCACATTCAACTTTTCCTTAAAGCAGGTTTTCATGGGTCTGTCACAAAGAGGGCTGGAGCAGTTACCATCAGCACACAGGTTTTCTGAAGAGATGAAGCGGGGGAGAAAAGTAAAGTTGAGTAGGTTTATGGCAAGCTGTGGTTACCACACAAATTCAGTAAAAATTATTTCGATGAGGATTATATCTAAACCATACAAGCATTAAATCAAGAATTAACATCACGCAATGGAAGCCCCACTGAACTAGAAATCAAAAGACCTTAGAATGAAAATATTTTATTTCTGACTTTGATCCTTATTGGCTATGTGATCCTGGACAAGTCATTGAAACTCTGTGGGCTTTCTCATTCTTACGTGTAAAATGAGGAGGCCTCCTAGTCCAGTTCTAAATCACTGTGATTCAAATGGCTGGGTTGTGTGAACAGACTTGGAGAAAAAGTAGTGTT
This sequence comes from Theropithecus gelada, assembly GCF_003255815.1. Taxonomy (NCBI): domain Eukaryota; kingdom Metazoa; phylum Chordata; class Mammalia; order Primates; family Cercopithecidae; genus Theropithecus; species Theropithecus gelada. Next base: position 42,596,601 of record NC_037676.1, on the reverse strand, counting down.
GGTTGGAACTGTAAGTTTCGTGAGTAAAATAAATCTAGAGTTGGACCATCAATTTAGTCAGGAACTAAATTGTTGGAAAGAGAAGGGGAAGGAATTCTAATAAGAAGGACATGAAGGCTAGAACAAAATGCAAATTGTGGATTTCAAAAATAATAAACTGACTGACAGGAGGTCAGATTGGTTGTAAGAAACTCACGTACTAAATTTCCTAGAATGATCTTTGTGGTTCCAATCACAATTAGTCTTCTGCAGTTGTGTCGTGAAATATTAAATCCCTATTTTCTTTGTTATTGCTCCTATGTGCCAGCTCTTTAAGTCCATTAAAATGCTCAGCCTACTTGTAAATTTATTTCAGTTACAAATATCTTGATTATTATTGTTCTAGTTTCAGTGACTGAGACATTCTTTCTCCTGTACAAAGGCAAGGATCTTTAATAGTTTCTCACTTTTTAGCAGCAAGGAGTCTTAACTTGGGAAGGGACTTTGGGTCGTGTATTGTATTCTGCACATGTGTATTTTTCTCCTCTTTCTTAGTCCAGGCTAGGTTTTTCTCATCTCTTCTCTCATAATATCCTTCCATACCTCTATTGTTTCACTGATATTTATATATCTACCCATGTGTCTTCTCACCAAACTCTTGAGTTTCTTCAGAACAGATTTGTTTATTTAAATCTGTAGATTTAATATAGTGAACAGCACATTGACACATGTGGGTGAATGAATAAGTTACCTATTACTAAGCTATATACCCCATGTTTGAATAGAAAATGTGATCTTGGTGTTGGGAATTGAAGGAACTTTTGAACCCAGGTATGTTTTAATACAATCCTGCCTTCTAGTTATTTCCTTAATATTCTGTGGAATCCAACTAAATCTCTTAGTGACTGAGAAACATGTGAAGCTCTATTAGGAAAGAGAAAATATTCAGACCTAAAAGACCTCAAATAGAAGATCAGTAGGCTATGAAGGCAATTATCTAATTCATCTGGGTCACCCTCACCTTTACTGCTAGAACTGGCTTTATTTCAATTCAGTCATAAAACCAGTGGATTATTAGCAAGAAAACAGGCAGTTCTTCCACTATAGCTACAGTTAAGAACAATTATGATATTAGATTCATGGATACTGAAGAGATTAATAGACTTTTCAAGGAGTTTTATGGACGATTATATATGAATGATAACTGCACTATGTGTTAAGGGAAAAGCCCATATATCTGCCTTTCCTTCAATGTGAACAAATTTTGGAAGGAAAAGAAACTTTCTTGAATAAAGCTATTCTTCCTACTTAAAACTGCCAAAGTCCTAAAAAAGATTCGGTAAGGTCAGAATGCAGCCAGCTCCATTAATGCTTTGCATTAAAGGCTTCATTAATCTTTTATAGATTGTATGATAATAAGACTATTTTATCTCAAATGATCCTGGCCTGGATTTTGCTTGACACGTGTTTTATTAAGTGCTCTTATCTGCCATCTTAATAATACAGCTAGTATTTATTAAAATTTTTTGTTAAATCACATTTTTCCATGCAAGTCCCCATTTGTAGAAGTTAAAAGTGTTTTATCATTTCTTTATTAATATGTGCTGTCTTTCTCTGCTGGAGATGTGTAGATAGTATTTATCTTTCTATTATCCTAGCTTGTCCTCCTACTATGCATCATTTCTGCTTGTTTCTTCCCAAGGCAGAGTCTATAGAGGCAGGTTGAAGACTTCTTTTGTTGGGTGTGGGGAACTACTCAACACTGATTTCTCACCTCAAGGAAAATTAAGGGAATCATACAATCCACAGAGAATTGTTTAAAAAAGAAATATGCTGTTACTCATTTTACAAAGTGATAAAAAAAATTTAAAATTTTTCATGTATAGGCTTTATGTTATTGAAAACAAATTGAACTTTTGTTTTGAAAGGAACATTTTGTAAAAGATAAATAGGATAAAAGTATTAATACAGTCAGTGGGGTGGTTTGAGTGGTTTTGAGTGATTGTTGTATTTAAGAGTTTACCTCCCTATAGGGTAGAATCATCAGCTTTTAAGGGAGTGTTTGGGTCTCAAGGAACTGATTCACTTTTCACATTCAAAAGATTGATCTTATAAGCCATTATGACTATTAATTTGTAATATGTTTTATAACATTACTGAGCAGAATATAAAGAGATATGTAATAATGTACATTGTCTAGAATATTGCATGAAATAATATATATAAAACACCTTAGTAGAATCCTTGACATTTAAAGAGTACATAAGAAATGTTAGGTGCTTCTGAAATAACAAGGTGCCTAGGGAAAGGGCTTTAATATCCTGAGGTTGTATTTGAAGGGAGTACCTATTTTGAGAAACCCATGAAGGACCCTGTTCTAATTCAGGTCACAAATCACCACAATATGAAGGACAATTAAAAACTTTTGATACAGTGCTTTAAAATTACAAAATATTTTCCTGTATATTAACACTGTTCTGATGATAAGAATATTATGTAAATTAGCTACTCAATGTCTCTCTTTTGGGCAATGTTATATAAACATCGATAAAATTTTTGTTCCCGATTCTCATCATTGTAACATACAAGCAAACATTTCTGAGTTTTTTTCTTCTTTTTTATTTCTTATTTTCTTTGAAATTGTTAGTGTTGGAAATTGTATTCTCAGTAGTAAATTATTTTTAATTTCAAATAATATATTAGTTTAGGGAACTTTTCTATTGATGGGCACACATATTTGTGGGCCATGCTTTCTTTTTTGCTTCAGTCATATGTAGAAACCCCACCTAATTGCTTGAGCCCCTTTCCTTTCTCCCAACCTTCTCTTTACATTGGGGATAAAAGTTTGCTTTTGGTTCAGAACTCTTTCATCATTCCACCAGCAAACACTTATTTACCACCTATCTGCCTCTGGACAGCCCAGAAGCAACAAAAATAAAACATTTATACCTTACAGGTATAGCCATGTCCAATCTCTGCACCAGAGGAAAACAACAGTGCCTGATTTTCTATTAGGAGCTCCATCTTCATTAGCAAGGTGAATTTTGAAGAAGTCAGTTGTTGTATGTCACTACCCCTTGCTCTCTTCTGAAAATAGGTGTGATCTCCCTGTTTAGACTTCCCCTCATATAACAGACTATCTGCTTAGGCTCCTTATTCCATTTTGACATGAAGCTGTGTACTGGCTCCCTTTCATCCAATTCCTGCTATCAATTTTATTTCCTCTTTAAGGAAATGGGCCTGGAACTTTCCTCATTCATACATTAGACACCTGCCTGAAGCTGATAACTGACTCCAAAAGCTCCACTGCACAACCCTATTTCACATTGGATCCAGCAACCATTGATGCCACCCCACCTCGGGACAAGGTTCACGTAGCATTTTTAAAACTTATCAATATGAACTGCTGCTTCTTTATAAAGAGGATCCATCCTATCCAATTTTCCTAAATCCTGTCTAACCTGGCCCATGCAAGCTTTAGATTCTACATTGCTAGGGCCCTGGGGAAGCTTTGTTCTATACAAGCAATGCTACCACCTGTCTGCTAACCTAGGACAATGGCACTCATGTTCTCTGAGTTTTTCTTTTCATTTATGCATAACTCTCTACCTCACTCTCACACAGAATCTGTGCTATCGACTAACTGGAAGACACCATATTTTCTTCAACATCAGCTTGCTTTCTTCTATTAACTAAATTTTTGGTGCTAGCTCTGCTAGCTCTGGTATGTGATTTTACTCTAAGAAATGAAATTTCAATTCAATCTGGTGTCATGTCTATTGTCATATTTTAAAGAGAGACTCTTACAAAATTTTCCCTTATACTACTTTCTCTAAGCAATGTGACAGAAACATAGAGTTAAAACAATATTATAAAATTATGTTTCCTTACAAGTGCAAATAAAGCCTTTTCAAATTTCAAGATCCTTTCTGGTTAACCCTATTTAAGACTAGATGGTTTAAGGAAACCGCTGCATTATATATCTAAGTCTCAAATTTTAAGAAGGGATTAATTGCTCATTTAATCTGAAAGATTCTAAGTGAAATAAAGCCCTTGGGTAGAACAAGCTAATCATACAATTCTAAAAAATTGTAAAATGTAGAGCATACAATAATTATCGAAGCTGCTTATTCATGAGCCAAATTCCAAAGCCCAGCCTGGGATTCTGAGCCAGCAGCTCAGAGTGGTACCCTAGAGTCTGCCTATTTTACAAGTATCTCTGGAGACCTGATGCAGAAGGTTCTGGAAACTTCACTTATAGAAACTGTGCCCAAGAGTGTGTGGATGGTAGAGGAGGACAAAACAAGACAGTCTTTCCTCTGGGGTAGAGTGTTTGAGAGGGAGTGGAATGTTTTCAGAGGTCAGTTCTCTGGCCAGCTCTCACATTCTCTGGTCTGAGTCTCAGGGAAAGTGTAAATGAAAGACGGCTTTCACATTCAGTATTTGGAGAAAATTTTGCCTTGCAGCTTAACATTTGGGATAATTGTGACAGAGTATGGCATAAAGTCATTTGAAGGGTGAGGAGGGAGTGTTTCTCCCCTTATCAGTGGGCCAGCTTCTGTGTCTTAGGACGCTGGCACAGTGTGACATCAGCACCAGCAGCAGGAGGGCCAATGCAAAGTGACCTTGCTGAGGCATGTTCTCTTTTTCTGATTGTCAGAGCAGAAAGAGTCCAACACTATGTTGAGGATGAAAAGTATTTAATGACTTCCAGAAGTTTTGTGAAGGTTTCCTTGACAGGGAAGGGAGGAGCATGAGTTTGGGGCCCACAACTGGATGAGTTAGAGTTGGACAAATGTTATGCACACCTTAGGCTATTGAGCATTGTGTTTTCTAAGACTATATATGTCACTTCCACAATGGCATGCTTTTACACTAACTCAAAATAAGGCAGCATGCATTTGAAGCTGTGAGAATGGGAACATTTTAAAGCAAATTTGTGTGAACAATTTCTATATACGAAGTGATTTTCTCACCCAGCTTAGGTGATTTCTACAGATGCCTTATAATAGATGTGATGTAAATGTTAGGAAAATTCAAATCCTTTACACCTTTACCTAATTCATTCAGATACTTACATGATTATAATATTGAATAAACTCAAAGCTATGTGTATTAGTCCATTTTCACGCTGCTGATAAAGACATACCCGAGACTGGGAAGAAAAAGAGGATTAATGGACTTAAAGTTCCACTTGGCTAGGGAGGGCTCACAATAATGGCAGAAGACAAAAGGTACTTCTTACATGGCAGTGGCAAAAGAAAGAATGAAATCCAAGTGAAACAGGATTCCCTTTATCAGATCTTGTGGAAACTTATTCACTACCACAAGAACAGTATGGGAAAAACCTCCCCCATGATTCAATTATCTCCCTCCGGGTCCCGCCCACAACATGTGGGAATTATGGTAATACAATTCCAGATGAGATTTGGGTGGGGCCACAGAGCCAAACCTTATCACTGTGTGTATCAAGTTTTTTTTTTTTTTTTTTTTTTAACAAATAACTGACTTAGGTCTATGTGTGGACATGGCTTCTTTGCTCTCACTTGTCATTCTGTGGCTCTACTATGTCTCTTCTGCTAGAATGTGGTGGGGAAGGGGTTGTCATATCATATCCCTTTAATCTGTGCTTCTCAAAGTGCACTCTGTAGACCACCTCATCACAATTCCCGAGGAAGCTTCTTAAACATGTGAATTCCTGGGATCTATCACATTTCTGAATGACAAACTCTGGGAATAAGGGAGGGAATTTACACTTTTAATATTCTCTCAACTGAATCATGCATCCTAAAGTTGAGAAAAATGATCTCAAATGAAAATAAGGTGGAAATAAAATAATAATCTCTAAAGCTTATATATCATCTTATGTTTCCTAAAGTCCTTTCACATGTACAAGTGCATTTAATATTCATGGTATACCAGTGTGATGGGTGGTATCATCTCCATTTCACTGATGATGAAACTTATCAGTGATTGGTGGACTGCCTAGCCCAAAGTAGTAACCATAATCTTTCTCACATTTTCTCCGAATCTTAGGGAAAAATAATTTCTTTATTCATTGTTTCATTATTTACATTTAAATTCATCCATCCATTCATCCACTCACCCATCCAGCCTTTCCTTTATTTATCTACCTATCCACTTCTTCAATAAGTATTCACTGAAGATGTACCATGTACCGTGTGTCAGGTAATCTGTCGTATGCTACACATAGAAAGATAAATATGATTCAACCTCATCTTCAAGGAGTTTATAGTCTAGATAACAATGGAGTATAGTGATAAAGGTGGAGTTGAAAACAAATAAGGACAAAAAAATAAAGTCTAATTGCTTGCTTCATTGAGTGTGTTACTGGGGGACACTGTATGGCCCCCCAGTAATGGAGTCTGTTTTTCACTACTCACTCTTCTTGTCCCTGCCCCCATTGTGTGTAAGTGCTGGGATCTTCCCCTTTTGTATCACTGTAACCCCTTTAGATGTGGAAGGACATCCTCATTACAAGGATCTGAGGAATATGTCCTGGGCTTCAATTTATCAGATGTGGCCAGACATAAATGAAACTTACTATTGCTGGACAATCCTCAGGCAACTTGCTATTGGCTGCCCTTCCTGCATGACAATGACAAGAGAAGCAATCATTGCTCCTTAGCACAGGTGACCTCTGGCTACTATATGTACTGCAGGTCCTGAATCAGCTATTGCACGATTCCCTGTTGCTAGTAGTAGCTAGTTTCACCAGGCAGAGAACTTGCAACCTCTCCATACCAACCCTTCTACCTCCTTTGTGTGCTCTCTGTTCTCTCTATCACGTGCATCTGGTGAAGTCAATTATTTCCTTTAGATGCAGGGCATCTTCTATTTTCCCCGGTCTATTAAACTAGGTCAGGCCATGGGTCTTGCTGGCATTTGCAGATGGGCAAGAATATTGTCTTGTTCTTGAAGCAGCAAGGAAGTAAGCTGATTTTACATTTATAATTCAACCTTATTAGTTAAATTAAGAAAGTAAACTTTGTACTATTTATTTTTAACTTTAAAATATATACAAAACAAGTTCCCCTAGATTTTTTTTTTTTGTCAAAAAGATACATATTTTCTGAATGTGGCAGAAGTGCTAGACAGAATGATGATGATGAAAATAGTTTCAAAGAAATTAAGACCACACAAATTTGTACTATGTCTGTGTGGAAGTATAATCTTTCATATCGAATTTAGTTTGTAACTAAATTTGGTAGCAAAGTGATAAACACTAAGTATCATATGTGTAGTGGTACTGGCTGATGAAGTAATGAAACTTTCAGAACTGAAATGTCATTTACATATAAAATAAGTTGAAAAGCAGAATTCCTTGAAAAATAAGAGATTGAATAAAAAGCCAATAGAATCAAATGTCACGTGTAAACAGTTTCATATGTCACATGTAAGCAGTGATTTGTGGGCTTCTTTTAAAGCACACTCCTGTATTTAGAAGAATACAAGACCAGTGAACGATGTTTGCTTGCAGATGTTGGCACATCTATAGCAAAGAAGGTAGTTCAAGTACTCCTTTCCAAGGACACCATAAATCAATATATTCAGGACTTTGCTAATGATGTGGAAAGCCAACACATAGAGCAAATAAAGCTGCAAATGTGTTACCAAAACTTGATTATTTCACAGGTATTGCTAACATGGCAATTCTTTTACTATATATGCAATGTAAACATTATGGTGATATGAAGAAATAATTCTTTTTTCTACATATTGCTAACAAATAAACTAGCTCTGAAATGTATAAGACAAAGTTGAATTGCATTGTTAACAAATACATTTTGAAGTTTAAGTTTTATGGGGAAATGTATTCTTATAGAAGAGCTGAAATGTCATGAAAACATCCTGGAGTAGTTACTCACACTAAAGAGTTTGCTGGAATAGAAATCAATATGGGGCTTCCTTTATCACGAAAGTCTTACTATAAATAAGAAAAAGTCTTTACCATAGCAAGATTGCCAGATGTACCTATACTCCCAGCACTTTGGGAGGCCAAGGTAGGTGGATGACTTGAGCCCAGGAGTTTGAGACAAGTCTGGGCAATATAGGGAGACCCCATCTTTACAAAATTTTTAAAATTAACCATGTGTGATGGAGTGCACCTGAAGTCTCGCTACTTGGGAGGCTAAAGTGGGAGGATCACTTGAGCCTGGGAGTTGGAGGTTACAGTGAGCTGAGGTTGTGTCACTGCACTCCAGCCTGGGCAACAGAGCCAGACCCTGTTTAAAATAAACAAAATAAACAAAACCAAAACCAAAAAACCAACAGTTGAACTAAATAAACAAAACCAAAATAAATAAAATAAACAAAATAAACAAAACCAAAACCAAAAAACCAACAGTTGAACTAAATAGTCTATGTAGTGACATAATAAAAAATGCACTAAATTAGATACCATTTCTTTATTACGTGATAATATGAAAGTCAATCAATACCAACTGTTATTGAATGCTGAGGTGCTATGGTTATCAAGGGGAAAAGTTATTTCAAGAATGTATGACTACAAAGTAAACTTCTAGTGATTCTGCTAAGTTAAAAAACTGTGTTCTCAACTTTAAAATAATTTTAATTTGGCATTTGCACTTGCTTATTTTTCCGATGTATCTGGTAATTTTAATGATTTTGATACTTGTATGCAAGGAAAGAAGGCAACTTTTTAAAATGGCAGATAAGTTGAAGAGCAAATATGAAAATTTAGAAACTAACAAGAACAGTTTCTACAGATCATTATGACATATTCCAGCCTTCAATGGTATAAGTAATTATCTTGATATTGCACATCTATGAAAAGTTAAAACTAAAATCCTTACAAATTTGATAAGAAAATTTGAATTGTCTTTTCCTTTTTTCTATTTTTTTGAGATGAATTCTCACTCAGTCTGTTGCCCAGGCTGGACTGCAGTGGCACAATCTTGGCTCACTGCAACCTCTGCCTCCTGGGTTCAAGCAGTTCTACCTCAGCCTCCCGAGTAGCTGAGATTATAGGTGTGCACCAGCATGCCAGGTGGTGGCCAGGTGTATTTTTAGTAGAGAAGGGGTTTTACTATGTTGGTCAGGCTGGTCTCGAACTCCTGACCTCAATTGTTCTGCTCATCTTGGCCTCCCAAAATGCTGGAATTACAGGAGTGAACCACTGAACCTGGACTGAATTTTATTTTTCATCAAAAGAAGAACCACACATAAAAATTACAAACCCAGAATCCAATTTTTTCACTAAAAGATAATTCAAATTAAACCTTAACTTTATAGGATAAATTATTGGAACTGGCTACAATGAAGGATTGATGATGAATTTTATAAACACAATACTTCTTTCTTTTGAATAAGAGTTAAAAATAAAGACTTGCTTTAAAATCTCTTCCAAATATTTTCATTAATATTCCTCTATAATGCTGGTTTCTCTACTCTGAGAGATATTAAACAAATCATAGGAACCCTTTAGAAATACATTAGCCCATACAGTAGCACGGATGTTAATCTAACTTAGGTTAGGTAAACATTCAGGAATCAAACTCATTCACATTTGAAACTTTAAAGATTGATTAGCAAAGTGTTTATTTGAATTCTGCATATAGGCATTTAATATGAGAAATCACTGTTTCACATGTGACTTTTTGCATAGTTACAACTGTGAAGTACAACATTTTCTGAGTGTGATAGTGAGCTACGTTATTGCCTATATGATTACTTTCAATCAATGCATCAGTTTTATTTTCTCTATGTTATGTTTCTTCTTCTTATATTTATTGAAATGTAATGGCTGTTGAGTTTAATAATAAAAATAGAGGAGCAGCTCCAGTCTTCATCTCCCAGCGCCAGCGACACCGAAGACCAGTGATTTCGGCATTTTCAACTGAGGTACTGGGTTCATCTCACTGGGGAGTGCCTGACGATCGGTACTGGTCAGCTGCTGCAGCCCGACCAGCTAGAGCTGAAGCAGGGCCAGGCATTGCCTCACCTGGGAAGCGCAAGGGGGAAGGGAATCCCTTTTCCTAGGCAGGGGAACTCAGACACACAACACCTGGAGAATCGGGTAACTCCCACCCCAATACTGCGCTTTGAGCAAACAGGCACACCAGGAGATCATATCCCACACCTGGCCGGGAGGGTCCCACAACCACGGAGCCTCCCTCATTGCTATCACAGCAGTCTGTGATCTACCGGCAAGGCAGCAGCGAGGCTGGGGGAGGGGCGCGCGCCATTGCTGAGGCTTAAGTAGGTAAACAAAGCTGCTGGGAAGCTCGAACTGGGTGGAGCTCACAGCAGCTCAAGGAAACCTGCCTGTCTCTGTAGACTCCACCTCTGGGGGCAGGGCACAGTAAACAATAACAAAGCAGCAGACACCTCTGCAGACGCAAACGACTCTGTCTGACAACTTTGAAGAGAGCAGTGGATCTCCCAACAC